>NC_043000.1:38787225-38807225 GCF_006345805.1 Octopus sinensis
TGGGAAGTTACGCAGTTGTGGTCGATGAAAAAGGTAGCACTAGTACCAATAATTGTCGGAGCCCTGGGAACAGTGAGTAAAAATCTTGAGAAGTACATGGAACAAATAGGGGCTGCAATAAGGGTGGAACACTTACAGAAAACAGCACTGCTTGGAACCACTCGAATACTCCGGCAGGTGCTCGAAAAATAAGGGGGTGTTACCTTAGTTCACTAGTAGTGAACAGCTGACACCCTAGCAAATCTCCAGGGTTAGAGGCTGTGCAAAGGAAATGATATAATGATAATAATCATAAATGCCCTGTGGCAGAACCCGGTACTGTCTCTCATGGCTACTGATCTTAACTGATTGGAAGTTTTATCATGCACATGTTATGTCTTGGTGTAAAAAATGGGCTACAGCAAATATTCTGCTCATTACCATAGGTTTGTTGGTCAGTTGCTTGACCTTAACCAGTTGAGCATGTCCCTTAATGGCTAAAGATATGTGCATCTCTGATCTCGAGCAGAAGTAGTTGGGGAATATCATAGACATGTGTTGAGAGGAATTCTCCGAGGTTTGGATAATTCAAATCTGGAAACATGGGTGTTTTGTTCATCTTCTTTAAACAAACGTTATTCAGGGACCTTTTGAGCAGGATGGACCACTCGTCCTGAAGAAAATTCTAACTGGTCCACTGTACAAGGTTATGCACACTTTATCTTGATATATGATCATAGTATCACGCACTTATGGTTGTGATACATGTGTCTAGTGTACCCTTATCAGACGGGTGGTCATGATGGGTATAGGTTTTCTATATTCGCGCCGAAGTGTCATTTTGATGGCCTGTGCTGCTCTCTCACTCAATAATAATAATAATAACAGATGGTTAGATGAAATAGGTATAAAACCCAGTTGAGTACAGCTTCAGAAAACAGTGTTATTAGGGACGACTAGAATACATCTGGGCGTTCTTGACACCTATGATTACTTGTTGTAGTCTGATGTAAGGGATTTTTCTTTTCCAACTGTCCAATCTGTATTGTATATATGAATGATTTTGATAACAACAACAGCAACAACAACAACAACAACGGCGACAACAACAACCAAACAACAACAACAACAACAACAACAACAATAACACCATAGGACTGCAAAATACCTAGTTCAGAAGGAAGGAAAACTTATACAAATAGCGGCAAAACACGAGCAAAACAAAAAAAACTGTTCTCAGTATTTAAAGAAGCTGACAAATACAAACAAGAAATCATACCACCTAACAAATATGAAGAAGAAGAAGAAGAAGAAGAAGAAGAAGAAGAAGAAGAAGAAGAAGAAGAAGAAGAAGAAGAAGAAGAAGAAGAAGAAGAAGAAGAAGAAGAAACAACAAAAGCTATAAAACAAATGAAATCCAAACTAAAGCTAGAACAGCAACGGACCATGATAAAACGATGGCAAGAAAAGCCCCTTCATGGCAAATACTGGACTAAACTAAATGCAAAAGAAATAGACAAAGAAAAATTCCAGCAATGGTTGAGAAGCTCAAGACTCAAAGCAGAGATAGAGGGATTTTTAATTGCAGCACAAGACCAAAGCCTCCCCACCAGAAATTACCAAAAACACGTAATGAAAAGAAATATAACGAGTAACTGCAAAATATGTGGAGATGAATAAGAAACAATAAATCATATTATATCTGGCTGTCCAGTCCTGGCTAAGAAGGAATATATTCACAGACACGACAGAGTTGTAACCTACATACATTGGAAGCTATGCCAACATTATGGAATAACAACAGAAAAAGATGGTATAGGCACACACCAGAAAAGGTCACAGAAAACGAGAAAGCTACCATAGTATGGGATATGCCAATACACACAGATAGAGAAATTAAGGCCAACAGACTAGATATAGTTGTCAGAGATCATGAATAAAAAAACTGCTTTCTAATTGATGTATCAATACCAGCAGATGACAACGTGTCTTTAAAAGAAATGGAGAAACTTTCAAAATACAACGACCTGGAAATAGAGGTTACTAGAATGTAGTCTAAAAACAGAAACAATTCCTGTCATAGTAGGTGCATTAGGCACGATAAAAAAATATTCAAACAAATACATAGCAAAAACACCAGGACTTACAAACACATATAACATACAGAAAATTGCACTACTAGGCATGCACACATCCTACGCAGAACACCCAGAGCATCACAACAGATCACAGCACGTACCCAAGGCACACAGACCTGCGCTCGGTGGTGAAGTGAAAGCACGCTATAAAAATAAAACCTCTGAATAATAATAATAATAATAATAATAATAATAATAATAATAATAATAATAATAATAATAATAATAATAATAATAATAATAATTATAATAACATTTCAAGATGCAAGTTACCCTTCACGGAGCTAAAGAAATAAGAAGAGCGCGACTGTTATTGATAATAGAGATAGAGATTGACTCTATTATTGAATGAAAATGAAACGAATGAAAAATATTTCGACTCTCCGTCTGCCTTTCAAAATATGAAATGAAATTAAATTCAAGGATAGGAAACGCTGCAAGAAGAAGAAGAAGAGAAGAAGAAGAAGAAGAAGAAGAAGAAGAAGAAGAAGAAGAAGAAGAAGAAGAAGAAGAAGAAGAAGAGAAGAAGAAGAAGAAGAAGAAGAAGAAGAAGAAGAAGAAGAAGAAGAAGAAGAAGAAAGAAGAAGAAGAAGAAGAAGAAGAAGAAGAAGAAGAAGAAGAAGAAGAAGAAGAAGAAGAAGAAGAAGAAGAAGAAGAAGAAGAAGAAGAAGAAATAAGTGGCAAACAAACTATAACAGAGAGAACTGAAATTACACGAGTCTCAGGCAATCAGCTGAGGGAAAATGGCTGACCGCTACGAATTCCGCCATATTTAGTCATTCATTTGTTTATGTACTTATTTATTTGTTTATATTTACCTTAATTTCCTGCTGGAATTAAATAATTAAATGGTAAATATTGATATATTATTAGTTGTTTATGTCTTTTTTAGTTAATTTTTGTTTGTTTGTTTATCATTATTCTTTTTAGTTAATTCGTTTTTAACCACCATAAGCACGTGTGTGGTTATGTCGTAAGCAGTTTCCTTTCCAACCACATTGTTCCGAGGTTCAATCCCATTGCGTGATACATTGAGCAAGTGTCTTTTACAATATCTTTCAACCAACCAAATCCTAGTGAATGGATGTGACAGACGGGAAATGAAATCGTCATATATATATATACGTGTTTTTCATCTTTAAAGAAGAACCGACTATGGATTTAGTCAATTGTATGCTTTTAGAACACTGTGACATCTATGCTGGTTCAAGAAAACAAATTAGTATTATTATTATTTACTATTAATATGCATGTTTTTTACAATCACTCGACGAGACACACCCAGCATCCTTGTGTGTGTGAAGGATGTTACAGTATGATTGAAAGCTTAGGGAGGGAAAGTGGCTGGGACAGTAGAGAAATATTTTCATGTATTACAACACGTACATTTAAATGGATAGGGTTTTTCGTAGGATGTGGGTTGTACACACAATCTTTTGGATTTCTATGAGACATGGTTCACCTGGAATATTATCTAGATGTTTTTGACATCCCTTTCTTATTATACCCACAGCACCAACTACAATAGGAACAGTTCCCGCTTTAAAAGGACACATCTTTTGTATTTCAAATTCCAGGTCAATATATTTACTTAATTGACGAATACTTTATAGATAGATATTTATATATTCATTATTATTATTATTATTCTATGTTTGACTTTTGCTTTATATCTGTACAAGTTGGCTCCAAGTCTCACCCAGAGACCTCAAGAGACAACAGGTTGGAAGTTCTGTGCCATATATTTTGGGTTTTTTTTTGTACTAGTGAATGTCTAATACATTAAAAAAAAAAAAATAAATAATAAAAAATGTTGTTTTAAACCTTGGGATTACATAGAGAGTATTTTGCGAAGGATATGAGCAGTTCCCATGAGCACTATCTTTTGAATTTCTGCCATTTTGGGGTTTCCTGGAATCTGAGTTAGGTAGCAATCAGTCCCTTTCGCTATCATTCCCAGGGCACCTATGACAGCTTCCACATTTTGCTGATTTCTATTTCAAGATCTTTATATTTGCTCAGATTTTGGTAGGTCTTGACAGATACGTTTATATCGATTGGGACAGTCATATCAATGAGGAGGCATGTTCTTTGTCTGAAGTCTTTCAATATAATGTCTGGCATATTTGCATCTATCTTCCTGTCAGTTTGAATGGGGAAGTTCCAGAGGAGTGAGATGTGGTCATTTTCAAGCACAGGAGGTGGATTGTGTTCCCACCAGTTTTTTTCATGGGGCAAATCCAGGTTTTTGCAAATTACCCAGTGAATATATTGTGCAGCTCTATCATGCCTACTGAGGTACTCTGTAGGCGCTAGAAGACTTCATTTGGAGACCACATGGTCAATGGTTTCATTTTGTTGTCGGCATACACGACATGTTGGGCTACTGCCGTTCTTTAATATGTTGGCCTGGCAGTTTCATGTTGGTAGGCATTGATCTTGAGCTGCTATGATAAACCCCTCTGTTTCAGATTTTAAGCCAGAGGCCATTAGCCATTGATGGGTCAGGGCTTTGTCGATATCTGCATTATTCGCTCTCTTTGGGTATTTGCCATAGAGAGGTTTTTCTTGCCATTTATTATTCATAATATCTAAGGCCGCAGTTTTGGCACGGGTTTTCATGCGCCTAGCTTTTTCTGTGCTTGTTTCTTGTATATCTATCTCTAATTCCGAAATTGGTTGTATTCGGAATTCACTTAGATATTCCTTTGCCTGTTTTGTGACTGAGTATGATGTTTTCTTGTTTTCATGTTTTGAGACAAGTTTTAACATCCAGTCCTCAGAGTTTTTCAGGTAGGTGTCTAGGCCAATTGTAGCAATCTTCATTGTTATTGCCAGTTGCAAAAGACCACGGCCTCCCTCTTTTCTTGGCAGATAGAGTCGTTCTGTATCTGCCTTAGGGTGGTGCATTCTATGCATTGTCAACAGTTTCCTTATTTTTCTGTCGAGCTGACATATTTCAGTAATTGACCAATTAACAATATTGAAACTGTAAGTCACGACTGGTGTGGCTAATGCATTGATCGCTTCCATCCTGTTTCTTGCATTCAGCTCTGTCTTGAGTATTGCTCTCACTCTTCGATAGTATTCTCTCCTGATCCTTTCCTTCATCTCTGAATGCCTTATTCCGTTCCCTTCAATTACCCCTAGGTACTTGTAGCTCTCCGCTGGGTCTAGTTCTGTTGGTCAAGGTTAACGTTAGATGTTTCTGTCATTTTTCCTTTGATAAAGGTAGCCTTTGCACATTTATCGAGGCCGAATTGCATTCTGATATCGTCACTGAATTGTTTGACTATCACTAGTAAGCCCTTGAGTTGTTGGTCACTTTTTGCAAAAAGCTTTAAATCATCCATGTAAACGAGATGATTTATATTTTTATCAAACATTTTATACCCGTACTGCGCGTCATTGAGCAGCTTTGAGAGAGGTATTAAGGATAAACAAAAGAGGAGTGGTGACAGTGAGTCACCCTGGAAAATGCCACACGAAATTTTTACATCACCAGCATTTAGGGATTCATTGTCACTGTTCAGAGTTAGTGTGGTTCTCCATGATCTCATACTTACAGTCAAGAAGTTTCGCAGAGTAGGTGCTATCTTATACATTTCCAGGCATTTCCTAATCCAGCTATGTGGTAGGCTATCAAAAGCCTTTTTATAGTCTATCCAGGCTATTGATAAGTTTTTGTATCGTTTGTGACAATCTTCTAAGATTATCTTATTGATGAGTAGTTGGTCTTTACAGCCGTAAGATCCACGTTTACATCCTTTCTGTTCATTAGGGAATATGCTGCTGTCTGTTAAAAAAACTATAGGTATATTCCGTCAGGACAGATGTTAGTGTTTTGTACATAGTTGTTAAGCAGGTTATGGGTCTATAGTTTTTTGGTTCATTATTATTATTATTATTGAGTGAGAGAGCAGTTCATGCCATCAAAGTGACACTGGGGTAAAATATACGAAGCCCAATATACCCATCATGACTACCCGTCTGATAAAGGTACACCAGGCACATGCATCACAACCATATGTGCGCGACATGGTGATCTCATATCAAGATAAACAGCACATGACCTTGCAGGTGGGGCCCAGTTAGAATTTTCTTCAGGTTGAGTAGCCCATCCCGCTCAAACGGTCCCTGAATAAGGGTTGTTTAGGATGTTGAAAGAACCACCCATGTTTCCAGAGGTGAACTATTCAAACCCCAAGAATCCCTCTCAACACATGGCTATGATGCTCCCCCACTACTTCTGCTCGTGATCAGAGATGCACATATCGTCAGCCACTAAGGGACATGCTCAACTGGTTACGGTCAAACAACTGACAAGCAAATCTGTGGTATTGAGCAGAATATTTGCTGTAGCCCATCTTTTATACCAAGACAAAACAATGTACATGATAACACTTCCAATCAGTTAAGATCAGAAGCCATGAGAGCCACTGCCTGGTACTGCATCAGGGCATATTATTATTATTATTATTATTATTATTGAGTGAGAGAGCAGTGCATGTCATCAAAGTGTCACTGGGGTAAAATATACGAAGCCCAGTATACCCATCATGACTACCCGTCTGATAAGGGTACACCAGGCACATGCATCACAACCATATGTGCGTGACATAGTGATTTCATATCAAGATAAACATCGCATAACCTTGCAGGTGGGTCTCAATTAGAATTTTCTCCAGGTCGCGTAACCCATCCTCCTCAAAAGGTTCCTGAATAAGGGTTGTTTAAGGATGTTGAACGAAACACCCATGTTTCCAGAGGTGACTTATTCAAACCCCAAAGAATCACCTTCAACACATGGCTGTGATGCTCCTGCACTACTTCTGCTCGTGATCAGAGATGCACATATCGTCAGCCGCTAAGGGACATTGTCAACTAGTTAAGGATAAACAACTGACAAGGAAATCTGTGGTATTGAGCAGAATATTTGCTGTAGTCCATCTTTTATACCAAGACAAAACAATGTACATGATAACTCAATCAGTTAAGATCAGAAGCTATGAGAGCCACTGCCTGGTACTATTATTATTATTATTATTATTATTATTATTATTATTATTATTATTATTATTATCATCATCATCATCATCATGAGGCGGGGAATGGCATAGGCGGCGAGCTGGTAATGGCGGTGTGCTGTTAAAACCTGTGATCTATCAAAAGCGGTCAGCTGACAAAGGCAGAATGTTTATCATGTCGAGCGAAATACTTAGCGGTATTTCATGTATTTACTTTCTGAGTTCAAATTCCGACGAGGTCGACTTTGCCTTTCATCCTTTCGGCATCGATAAACTAAGTACCAGTGGAACAGTGGAATCGACTATTCCCCAACCCCCATCACCACCCACAAATTTCAAACCGTGTGCCTTCAGTAGAAAATGTTATTATTTATTTAATTTTATTTCAGGTGTTGTTGGAACTCCCGAAGTTTTGCATGCGTAGAGCACCAACTTCATTTTCCAAAGCCGGGCTATTTCGTACATGAGAGGATTGTATATGTCTATTTTCTCGCCTTCCTTCTACACTATTCGTGGGTCAAACGCGCATGCAACATCAACTATATAGCATATGGGGTGCAACTTGTCGACTAATATTAGATCCGGTCTGTTACGCTCTAGTACATGACCTGTGGAGTTTTCAAGTCTCCGACTCCATATTTCTCCACGGTTTGTGTTCATATCACGTCTTGCATCTCTCTAGCCCTCACTTTTCGTACAGTTTCTAATGTAGCACTTTCGCTACCTCATCGTCTTTATGGCATTCATTCGCGATATGGGCGACTCTATTACAGACGCAGTGGACAGTGTACACACTCTCTCATTTCTAAGGTTGACCCTCCGATTCGTGGCCAAATCTTGGTCTTGCGCTGCCAGCATGTTGTTTTTTGTCTCTTTTTTCAATGTTCCTTTCTTCAGCCAATCCCACCCATTTTTTCCAGCAACTTCAGTTGTGGCGAAATGGAATTGATTGTGTCGTCCTTTGTTGCGCAATGCTTCTGCATGACCTTCTTATACTTCTTCCTTCGCTTCTCCTTAATTCTCTTCTTCCAGTACTCTCTCATTCCTGACACTAGGAAGGTTTTCTTACTTTGGACTGAGTTCGATACATACTCAGTGTTCCACACATGTCAATCCCCTTCGTCCACTTGCTCTCTTCATGTAAAGGCGATCAGTGCCTTCACGTGGAAGATGGGTTTCATGCATCATTAGAAGCTTTCTTGTCTTTCTCTACAACTTTAGCTCCTCTTCTGTCCACTTCTGGATTCCAGCGCCATACTGGACTGCGCGCACGTTTATCGCCGAAATTATGCTTTTTGCACTCAGCTTTGAAGCCAGGATTTTTCTCAGTTGCCGCAGGTACACTTTCTTTGTCTTTTCTTTCATATCGTTGTCTTTAATTCCATCTGCCTCAAACATTCTCAGATATTTATAACCTGATTTCGATTCAATTGCTTTCATCATTTCACCACTTGGCATACATGTGCCTTCTGTCCTGACAAGCTTTCTTCGTCTTATCGCCATCGTATCACATTTTGAGAGACTAAACTCTATCTTGATATCATACGAGAAAATCCGCACCGACTAGATTGGACTGTCCAGATCTTTCTCACTTCCAGTGGTCCATGAATAGCAAGTGGTGCAGTTTTCCCTTATCACTTCCCACATGATGCCCCAACTTTTTTCTTCAGTATAAATATATATATGCATAGGAGTGACTGTATGGTAAATAGCTTGATTCCGGGTTCAATCCAACTGCTTGGTACCTTGGTCAAGTGTCTTCCACTATAGCCTCGGGTCGACCAAAACCTTGAGAGTGGATTTTGTGGACGGAAACTGAAAGAAGCCCGTCGTATATATGCACGTATGCATATATATATATGTGTGTGTATGTATGTGTATATATATATATATATATATGTGTGTGTATGTGTGTGTGTGCGTGTGTGTGTGTGCGTGTATTTGAGTTTCTGTGTTTGTCCCCCCAACATTGCTTGATAACCGATGCTGGTGTGTTTACGTCCCTATGGAACGTTGCAGTTCGGCAAAAGACACCGATAAAATAAGTACTAGGCTTAAAAAGAATAAGTCCTGGGGTCGATTTGCTCGATTAAAGGCGGTGCTCCAGCATGGCCACAGTCAAATGACTGAAACAAGTAAAAGCGTAAAAGAGTATAATATATATATATATATATATACATACACACATATATATCCGTTTGTTTTTGACTGTCAGAATACTCGATATCATAGTAAAGATTATTTTACATAATTGTAGTAGTAGTAGTAGTAGTAGTAGTAGTAGTAGTAGTAGTAGCAGCAGCAGCAGCAGCCAGCAGCAGCAGCAGCAGCAGTAATCGTTTCGATTTACTGTGCTAAATGTTATTAGCTAATAATCTGATAACATCTTCATGAGTCATCGCGTCAGAAGTATTTCCATTTTTACCAATTTTCTTTCTAAATCCAATCCTGAGATTACTTTTAAAGAAATCAAATATCATTTTAAAGCCTGCATTACACACACACACACACACACACACGCAAGTGCACACACATACATGTATACGCACACACATACGCACACACACACCACACACACACACACACACACACATATATATATATATATATATATATATATATATATATATATGTGTGTGTGTGTGTATGTGTTTGTTGTATGTATGCATGTATGTATATTGTGTTTATTGGTATAAGAGAGAAAGTGTAGATGTTGACTAGCAAAGCAATAGATACATTGTTGATTGATTATAGAAGAAGATTAGTCTATATTTAGAAATCGATCGAGAAATATTTTAATTAGAATTAAAATAAGCCCATTAACCATGCCAGTAATTTAGAACAGGTAACCATAGCAAAGGTCACTGTAGCCTCGAGCTAAATGGCAGTCGTTGTTTTAAACTAATATTTCAATTGTTCTTACTGGCATACCCGCTTGGTAAGATGCTTGCTTCCCAACGGCATAGTTTGAAGTTCAATCCCACAGCCTGGCCCCTATGAGCGAGTGCCTCCAACCACAGCTCCAAACAACCAAATATTTGTGAGTGAATTTAGTAGACAGAAACTGAAGGAAGCCCTTGTTTTATATATGTGCATATATATATATTATATATATATATATATATGTGTGTGTGTGTGTATACATACATTGTGTACAGGACATCACCAACGAATGAAAAATACATAAACACACGGTTCCGGGTTCAGTCCCACTGCGTGGCACTATGGGCAAGTGTCTTCTACTATAATCTCGGGCCTACCAAAGCCTTGTGAGATTTGGTAGACGGAAACTGAAAGAAGCCCGTCATGTATATATGTGTGTGTGTGTATGTGTGTGTGTGTGTGTGTGTGTGTGTGAGTGCGTGTGTGTGTGTCTTTGTGTCTGTGCTTGTACCCTACTCCATCACTTGGCAACCGATTTTGGCATGTTTATGTTCTCCCCCCTCCGAAACTTTCCGAAGCTTAGAAAGAATAAGCTGTAGGGTCGATTTTTTCGGCCGTGCTCTTGCATGGCCGAAGGGAAATGACTGAAGCGTGTAAAATAGCAACACACACACACACATATATATAAGGCAAATGATAAAAAGTAACATATATGCGTACACAAAAACAGACAAACCCACACATATAAATACACACACACACACACACACACATATATATATATATATATTATATATATATATATACATGCGAGTGTTTCTGATCGACGAAACCACTTCTTGCTCACCGGTGATGAGGTGTTTACGCCGCCGTTCTGCAAGAGCCCGATAGAAAACTTAACAGACTTAAGAAATAAGCACCGGGGGGGGGGGTAGTGCTCCAGCATGGCTGCAATCCAATGACCGAAATAAGTAAAATATAGATATATAACAATTGATGATCTTCGTAAAAATTCAATAAACACCATTCCTATTCGTTGATATAAGTCATTTCACTCTTTACACCAAACGATATCTTTTTCTCTGTTATCTCATGCTTGTAGCAGTCGTTCAACTGGGGCACGGCCTTGAAGAATTTTAGACAGATCAATCACCCACGGTACTTTGGATGTGCTTTCTTTTTTTCTTTTGAAACATGGTACTTATTCTATGGGACTCTACCGGATTGCTAGATTACAGGGACACAAACACACCGACACCTCTGGTCAAGCAGTTAGTGAGATGGCCAGACAAAAATACAGAGACACAGACATTGATATCTCTGTTTATGAATGTATGTATGCTTGTATGTATGTATGTATGTATGTATGTATGTATGTATGTATATATATATATATATATATATATATATATATATATATATATATATATATATATACAGATATATGTATGTGTATACATATATAACTATGTACGTTTGTACGATAGGCTTCTTTCAGTTTCCGTTCACCAAAAATCCACTCAAAATGTTTTCGTCGACCCGAGGCTGTAGTTGGAGACACTCGTCAAGTTGCCACGCATTGGGACTGAACCCGTAACCATGTAGTTGTGAAACTAACTTCTTGCTATACACCCACGCCTATGTCGTTTATAATACGTGTGTATATATTTATACACTGCTCCTAAAACAAGCCAATATTCCTCGACATAAACAAAATTCAGATTCCCGAATGTGATTCTAACCTCTCCGTGGCTAGAGACTGAAATTTAATGCGGCAGCTTCTGACGGCTTCAATAGGATTTCTCCATTTATGCTCTCTTATTAGAAAACACCCTTCAGTTTATTTTTTTTCCTTCTACTGTTCCATAAATATGTATCTGCTGAATCCCGTTAAGGCTCGTCAGTTTCTTCAATGATAGAAGCTAAAATGCGTTTAATGTTGCGAGTCGGAGTATCGGAATTATAATATGTAAATAGTTTCCCTTTATTTTATATTGCATATATTTGTGTGCAACGCGTGGGGATAAAGAAGAATGTATACAAACAAAAATGCAAAATAGAAGAGAATGTTTTGGTGGAAAAGGATTCTCACGTACGCATAGCGATTATCACATGTAAAAAGATATTAAGAATTTGAATAAATATTTTTTCGCATTCGGGAAACCGGATAAATAGAATCCAAAATCATGTTGCCAACATAACAGAAAATTTCCGAAGAGACATTAGCACACATGGAAATTAGAATGAAGCAATGTAAAATTTGAATATTCTTCAGTTAATATTCTTCACTTAATGTGGGTATCAAGGAAAAAAAACCGAAATGTACTCGAAAACAACGATAGGAATTTTTTTTTTAATACATAAGCACGCTCAATTTATTCCAGCGTTTCTTCTATGAAAGGTCATGATGACTGTTAAATTCAAGAATCAAATAGGAGGTATGCTACGATCAAACCCAACTGGTTGCTGGTTGTGTTTACTGTGCATTGATAGAGTTATCGTAAGAGAAGATCTATATATTAACCCGTCTTTGAAAATAGAAGATTATCAGGCAAAATGCCTTCAGATATCAAACGATTGATATGCCTTCTGCATGAGGACGATATTGTAAAGAAATCAGGAAGTAAATATGGGATAAAAGACAAAAGCAAAACGCATAAGTTGTTGATTTTTATTATTTTGTTTACTTCAAAACGATTTCTCTTGCTGATAACAAATTTCTTCATCTTTGATATTATAACTGAATAGCTTAGCATTCGACAATGTTAAAATCAGTATTATTAAGATGGAGGATGGATAAAGTCAACAGAACACAGCTTATTTATCAGTCATGTGTTGTTGATGCATGCGATTTAATAGGGAGAAAGAAATAAGGAAAGCAAACTACGAAAGCGATATAGCAGAACATAAATACAGCCATGAGTTGTGAATAAATAAAGATATACAGACCCTCGTGTATTCTTTCTAGCTTCTACCTGTTACTTCTTTCAATCGTTAGACTGCGGCCATACTGAAGCGAAGCTTTGAAGAATTTGTTGTCGAATGAATCGGCCGTTCTACATTTTTTTAAAGCCTGGTACTTATTCTATCGGTCTTTCACGCGAACCGCTAAGTTTCAGAGATGTGAATACCAGTAGTCTAGTGTTGATGGAGAACAAACACAAACACAAAAACAAAAAATTACACACATACACATGCATGGAAATGTGTGTGTGTGTGTGTGCAAATCCACACACAAGGCTTAGGTAGATCCGAAGCTGTAGTAAAAAGACTTGCCCAAGGTATCATGTGGTGGGACCGAATTCTTAATTTTATTGTTAGACCAGTGGGCACCTATTTTCGCAGCTTGGAATAATAAAGATCTAAATAACAAGCCTCATTTACATTTATATATATATATATATATATATATATATATATATATTGCTACCCAACCACATGGTTCCGTGTTCAGTCCCACTGCGTGTCATCTTGCGGAAGTCTCTTCTACCATATCCTCGGGCCAACTATAGTCTTGGTAGTGGATTTGGTAGACGGAAACTGAAAGAAGCTCGTTGTACATATATATATATATATATATATATATATAAACAACTTATAAACAAGGGCAAAAGAAAACATTTCTAATGCCAAAATGCTGAAAATAGACACATCGTCAATAACCATATAATTCATCACTATAAGCACGCGTCTCGAAGTAAGCCGACAGGAATTTCTAAAAAATTCCGTTATTATCATATCGGCGCCAATTTCAGAGTTAATTCATAAGAATGTTCTCGTCAGTGATAAATACGGTAAGAAATAAATGAAATACTCACTTATACACATGGAAGAAGCAAACACTAAGTCATGTGCACAATTAAGTACACAAAATATATCCAAAATAGAAATTCTCCAGATCACCTCGAGACAAGGCATATTTGGAATTAGAATGTTATTCTTTTGCCCTTGTTTATATATTTAACCTTTAAAGGTATTTTTCAATATGCTGGCCATTGATAGAATATTTTTCGAAAAGTTTTATCCTATATTATATATATATATATATATATATATATATATAAATATATGAAAGAATGGAGTTGAACGACGAATTAACAAAATTCCTTTATTTTTGACATATGTTTCGAAGGCTGCATATTCCTAATTGCGAAGGAATAAGGAGTATATTATGCCGCTTTCTCATCAGTAAAAGCAAGGAACTTATGTCAACATCAAGATGCACAAAAAACTTTTAGATGACTGCTCACACGGAGCCATACCGATAATGAGTGTCTCTTTAAAAAATTCCTTTATAAGGAGTGACGTCAAAAGGGTTGGATGTAGAAAATTCTAGAAGGTTCTAAAGGTTCAAGGGTTCAAACGAAGTAGGAGAAGATAGGCATAAGAATAGGAAGGTGAAAGGGTGCAGTTCAAATGAATGGTGAATTTTCTTTTGTGAATGAGTGTCTGTGTGTGTGACTGTATATAACTGCATTAATGTCTGTGTGTATGTGTGTGCGTGACTGTGTTTGTGGATGGGTGGATGTCAGAAAACAGACAGTGGTGAGGTGAACGGTTTGTGTCTGTGTGTTTGATTGTGCTTACTATAGATAGAGGGAAAGAGAGAGAGAAAGAGAGAGAAAGAGGAGGGCGAGGTATAGGGACAAAGGTAACACATACCTCACTGGATTGGGTAGTAGTTCTTTGAAAGTATAAAAGAAAGGTGTTTCTAATTTTGGAATTTTTGGATAGGAACATTAATCTGTTGGGGTTAACATCCGATACTAAGACAGAGTTTTTATTGTTATGATAGGTGTAAATATTGTTCCTAGCATTGGCCACGATACTATTCATCTTATTATTACTATTAATTGTAATATCGTGTGCAACATCGCTGGGGTTCTATATTTTCTGTGAGACTTTCGTATCATCTGCATAGCTTGCCAGAGTGGCTATCCGGGCATTTGAGGGCATATCTGAGAGGGCCACTATAAAAAGCAGTGCTCCCAAGACAATGCCCCGTGGAACACCACTCACTCTTTGTGTGTTCATAGAGGTGGCTCCATTATATATAATCTTTTTTTTTAATATTTTATTTTTATTTATATTTTTAATATATAACTTATAACTAGATCACAAAAAGTATAAAATCAATGTTTTTTAAAGCCACATTATATCTTCAAAAATAAATACATATTTCTATCTATTTTTTTACCTTAAAAATTAAATATTCATCATAATAAACGTGTTGTAGGAAATAATCTAATGTTTTAAGTTTCTAATTTAGTTAATGGAGTTTTTTCTATGAGAAAAAATTTTATTTTATTTATTTCTTAATTAAATATTATTTAACTCTATTTGCTTATTTAGTTAACACTTATCATTAACGTGAAGATGGACTATAATTTTAATTCAAATTTATTTCAGTTGAATCTAAACTTAATTGTAATTCGAATTTTATTGTAACCATGAAACATACGTAGTGATTTTTCTTTTTATAGTATATATTCATCATTCATTTTATACTTTTTGAGGTCTAGTTATAAGTTATATATTTTAAAAAATTATATATATATATAGTATTTGTTATTTATGTATTGGTTTATGTCTATCACATTTGAGTTGCATAATAGTGGTTTTATCTCTAATTCATATTATATATATATATATATATATATATATATGTGTGTGTGTGTGTGGTGTGTGTGTGTGTGTGTGTGTGTGTGTGTGTATGTGTGCGTGTGTGTATGTGTATGTTAGTATGCATGCATATATATATATAAATGTATACGTATGTATGTATATATGTGTGTTTGTTTATTTTGCGTGTCTGTGTTTGTCCCCCCACCAACATCGCTTGACAACGGATGTTGGTGTTTCCACCCCCGATAATTTAGCGGTTCTGGAAAAGAGACCGATACAGTAAGTACTAGGCTCACAAAGAATAAGTAATGGGGTCTATTCGTTCGACTAAAGGCGGTGCCCCAGCATGGCCGCAGTCAACTGACAGAAACAAGTTAAAGAATAAAAGAATGAAAGAACATACGTAAACATATATATATATATATATTTACTTACAAAAGCGCACGCACACACACACACACAGAGGCACACGCACTCAGAGACACAAACACATACACACAGAGGCACAAACACGCACACATGTACACGCATACATACACATATATAAATGTACAGTGATTGATTTAGAACATACGCTCTCGTCTGTTCAGCGAAATTAAGAAGCGTCCAGCGTTGGTGGCGCCTAGTTGGAGAATCACATGTGAAGCCTACGTGCTGTAAGCAAAACCTGTAATTGGGAGGCGCTGCTACAGTATGACCGCAAGCAAATACCGAACATAAGAATTTTTTTTCTAAGCTAGGCACGAGACCCCAAATTTTGGTGGGAGGGAGTCAGTCGATTAGATCGACACCAGTAACCAACTGGTACTTAATTTATCGACCTCGAAAGGATGAAAAGCAAAATCGACCTTGGCAAAATTTGAACTCGGAAAGTAAAGACAGACGAAATAACTATTTCTTTGCTACCCACAGGAGGCTAAACACAGAGAGGACAAACAAGGACAGACAAACGGATTAAGTTGATTATATCGACCCCAGTGCTTAACTGGCACTTATTTAATCGACCCCGAAAGGATGAAAGCAAACTCGACCTCGGCGGAATTTGAACTCAGAACATAACGGCAGACGAAATACCGCTAAGCATCTTGCCCGGCGTGCTAACGTTTCCGCCAGCTCGCTGCCTTATAAGAAAAGAAATATAAGACAGGAAAAGGGCAGCAAGTTTAAAGGAAGCATTTTAATCGTTCCGGTCGATCACCAGTAGGTAACTGGTACTCCGTTACATCGACAATGAAAGAATGAATTATACAGTTGACCTCGATGGGATTTTCATCTCCAAACCTGAAAACATAAAAATCCATATCTAAATACCACAAGGTATTTTAATCGAACATCTAACGATTCTACAAGCCTACATCTGAAATATGAAATGCATTATCTATAAATAAATATGTAATAATGTGAAAATCAAAGAAATGCATATGAAGCAGAAAGTCTAATATAGAAAGCAGATATAGGATCAGGTGGTTCATCTGGGAATGATGCAATCTGGGATTGATTCTAAAGCAAGAAAGTAAATCGGTAAATATTAACTGATGTGTCACAGAGGAGGCATAACAGGCATAGATTCTATAACAAACTGGAATCTACGGAGGAAATGGAAGGGAAGATTTAAATTGAACCAATATTTACCAAACACAGAATAAGCTGTTAAAAGGAATCGGCGGTGCATGTATGGAGGGGAACAAATATGGTAACAGAAATAATATTAGCATAACCAACAGCTTATGTATACACCACACACACACACCACACACACACACACACACATTATATATATATATTATATATATAGTATATATATATATATATATTATATATATACAGAGAGAGAGAGAGAGAGAGAGAGGAGAGAGAGAGAGAGAGAGAGACAGTTCAAATAAACGAGTAGCTTAACGGAACAAGGGGACGTGCATAAGAAATCTATTAGCTTGACGCTCGGTGAAAAGAGAGTTTGATGTTTCGCGTATAGATCTTCGTCGGAAAGGAGAAAAGGAAAAGTTCAACGAAGGAAAACAGATCGCCCACAGCTCGCGTGTTGCTACATTGCTATAAACTTAGAGCATATTCGAATCCGTAAGAATGCCTAATACTGTAATTTTGTCATGCAGAAAATTTCTCGTTATAGACAGATAGGTGTAAACTTATTTAAGCCTTTTGAAGTGCCCTCCAGCCAGACTGAGGGATGTATTCAATTCGGAGTGATTGTCTCCTCCTCACCATCATATAAGTACCTTGATGTATGTGCATGTTTACATATTTGAGTGCCTTTAATAGAGGAGAACGAAGGTGTATGCAGGTTACTATGGAAATAATTTCATGTATTTCAATTGTGCCTTAAAACTCACTTAGGATAAACACAAGTCAATCAGAAGACAAGAGAGCAGCAGGAGTGACTTAAACGAAAATGAATCTATTGAATAAAACCGTTTCATCTCCTGTATAAATTTTCCACGTTGTTCCAATCGTCTCAGTCGTAAATTGATAACTCTGCGAAAGACCAGCGCCTCGTTCAGAGGCACAGTTGTCACTTCGGTCATTTAGACGTTATGGAAACCGGGTGACCGACCTATGAATCCCTGAACACGAGACATTAATGTCCAAGGGGACTTATTACATATCGTCATTTCGTAGATACTTGATTTCATGTTCGAAGTGTGACGGGGTCGAAGTTGCCTTTCATATTTTCGGGGTTGATAAAATAAGGATCAGTCGACTAATGGTGTCACTGTTAATATATATATATATATATATATATATATATAGAGAGAGAGAGAGAGAGAGAAAGAGAGAGAAAGAGAGACAGAGAGAGAGATGCATACAGATACATCTATATGTAACTTTATATAATATATATATATACTATATATTATTTAATATATATATAAACATATACACGTATATATATATGTGTATATATATATATTATATATATACATGCGTACGTACGTATTTATCTATGTATGTATGTATGTATGTATGTATGTATGCAATATTCCCATCCTTTCTCGGCACATCAATATTGTCTGAAAGGATGTTCGAATGATTAGAATAATCTAGTGAAGGTCATTACCAAAATAATAACTTCGAATTTTTCATCTGTGATTTGAAACGAAGTGGAACGAGATTTTCAGAAACCATTCGGAAGGTAGATACACATTGGAAACAAACCAAGAGAATATGAATTCCTTGAAGAAGGAAAAAAAACTGCACATATCTTGAATAAATATAGACAATCATCAGGAGACAATTATACACAACATAAGTGATTATTTCTTCATTGAAGGACATATAGTAAAACAGTTGAAATTAGGGGCCAGATGGGCGTTAGGATGATCATCGTGCCTGTCGAAGGAATGATCCTTTAGTATGCATATGTAGATTATTAGAATGTGATAGATCATAATTTTGTACAAAGAAATTCTGCAGATTGATAAGGCCTGATGCAAAAATCTCATTGATTTATTTCAATCAGCTGCATTTTCCCGACATTTTTACATGAGAAAAACAACGTTTCAATTGTTCTGATATAATTGACCGCCAATACAGTTGTAATGATTTCCTATGGCCTTTGATTCATGTGAACGTGTCTTGACGCCAGTTTTCCTTCGATACCAATCGATACACAGTTGCAATCAAATACAACAGAATATTTGAAGGATGTTGCCGGAAAAAAAAGAGAAAATATCAATAAGCCGCCACGTTGATTTCTAGTACAGTTTAGTAATTTCTAGTAATCTCATACCATATGATGGCATATCAACACGAACGGTATTACGCATACACACTCATGTACACCAACACATACTCAAACATGCACGCGAAAACAAACACACTTAAGCATACATTGATACAGAAATGTAGAAACAAATACAGAACACACATTTACCCGCACACACACACACATGCACGCGCAGATGCACATAGACACAGGCACACATACACACTCTTACAGGCGGCACATGCGCAAACAATCTCTCCTGCAGGAATACGATTACTTTTATTAAAAAGTCGTTTGTCCAGATAGATATCACTTTTACATTATTTTCTCCCTTATTATACCTATTATATATATATATTTGTATATATATATGCATACATATATGCATATATACATTACATATATATATATATATATATATATAATTATATATATAATGAGAGAATGGATCGATATTTATATATATATATTATTATATTGTATATTATATATATATGTATCTATTATATATATATATATATATGTATGTATGTATGTATATATATATATATATATGTATATATATTATATATATATATATATATATGTGTGTATGTGCGGGCATGTGTATATGTGTGAGCGTGCGTG
>NC_043000.1:38809725-38814725 GCF_006345805.1 Octopus sinensis
ATATGATAGGAGATGGCACCAAACTTTGACATCCTTACCTATACAAGGTCCCCAACAAGACGTCACTGCACTCATATTTCCCAACCCCGTCTATTATAAGGACCAGTTACAGCAATGGCTTGGGATTCAAAACCTACAGTTATTTTATATCATAAAAAATACCTGGGAGGTCTACATGGAGTAGGGATAGATTTTTTCAAACTCCTTGATCTTCTGCTGTCTCAGATCTCACATAAAACTAGATCACGGGAAGAAACTTAAACGGGGCAACAATATGAAGCTCACTCCTTCATCAAAAGCCAACGACAAGGGGATCTTCTTTGAAAAGTAATCATAGTGGTAATACAACAGCATGGCTTCAACATATAGGCCGAAACGCATAAAAGAATGTGCGTGTGTGTGTCTGTGTCCGCGCGCGAGTTGGCGTGTGTGTGTGAGCGCGAGTGCGTGTTCCTGATTCTACAAGATGAGGGAAACAGTGACTTCAGAGTTTCAGCCAGCAAGACTTTCTTGAAGAGTCCCGCGAAAGCAAGAAACCCGAAGCCTCGAAGTCACTGTCATTTCTCTCTTTCTAAAACATTAACCGTGTACACCGCCCCCCCCCCAACAACCCCAAAAAGTATTGAGTGGTTGTTTAGCTTAATGTTAACTATTCACTTTCATTCATTGTAAACGCGTCAAAAAAACATATATATATATATATATATATATATACACACAAACACACACACACACACACATACACTCACACGCACACACAGACACATACACGCACATATATATATATATATATATATATATATATATACAATATACATGCCGAGAATGTAAACTATGTTTTGCCGATGACTATCTCCGAAGGAGAACCTTAAGAAACCGCCGTTCGACGAAAGAAATAAATGTGAGAATTGCCTTTGTATAAACACTAATGTTACACTTCACAAAGTCCTATCAACTACCATTTCTCTTAATGTTTTGATGTATGCATGTATACATACAAACATTAATACAAACATACATACATACATACACACACACAAACAAACAAACACACACACACACACATACATACATACATACATACATACATACATACATAAACGTATATGTGCTTTGAGTATGAGAAAGGGGAAGACAACTAGGTGAGTTTTCAATTAGGCAATAGATACAATGCACACATTTATCATTAGTAAGTGTGTGAGTGTGTACAGGTGTGTAGGTACGAACCTGTATATGCACGTTAATATGTAATATCTATCTATCTATCTACCTATATATATATATATATATATATATATATATATATATCTTTATATATATATATATATAATATATATATATACATATACATATATATATATATATATCATATGTATGATGTATGTAGATAGATGTGTATGTATATGTACACATATTAATGTATATATATATATATATATATATATATACACACACATATCAAACAAGTGTATACATATAATAGGATGATGTCTAACGGATATATTGTTGCTGTTTCCCAGTTATAACATCATCGATTGCATTTATGCTGCAGAACATTAAAACTTTTGTGAAAGTTCAATTTACTTTTATTTCAGATGAAAGAAAATAATACTTATAACGTAATCTGCTGTTGGGTACCATTCCCAACACGTGTCTATATGTGTGTGTGAGTGAGCGTATGTGCCTCTTTGGGTGTGTGTGCGCGCGCGCGTGTTTGTGTGCGTGCGTGTGTGTGTGTGCTCGTTTGCTTGTGTGTATCATTCAGTAGACGCAAGGTTTAAATTCGTGCCAAAATTACGATGGTCGAACAGCCTTCTTTTGCGTCATAGCGAGCCGTGTATAACCCAAAATGACGTAGATTCTATAATGCGACACGAACACACACACACACATACACACACACACACAAACACACACACATACACACATTAATCAACATATACATATATATATATATATATAAAATATCGCTACTTTAAGTTACACTGGTGACAGTGATAAATTCCCCTACATATATTTACTTGAATGTTTCCCTATATTTCCTATGGTCAGGCTATTCAGTTGATTGACTTGAAGAAACTTCAACGTGCGATACGCAATGTGGCAGGCAACCGTTATATTACCTTCATATACACATAGTTACATGTTCACGCATGCATACATAAATACACTCAGACATACATACACAACGAATATCTATTTCCAAAATTCTACGGTTTACTCCCGTAATGGGAAGTTAATATCTATGCTCGTAGCTCGACTTCTGTTGTCCTTGTTATTTTTCTAGTGATTGGTTGTTTTCTTAAAGGATTTTTCGACTCCGATTTTCACAACAATGCTGGGACCGTGTGTGCCTTATCATAATATAAATTAATTATAAAATTTATATATACGTATACATATACATAAATACATACATATATATATATATACATACATATATATATGTATATATTATTTAATAAACAAAGTATCTATTTTTATGAGCTGCTAGTATGTTCATGGGATTAAAATGACTGAATCAGCATTTTATAGCATGTCTGCTGCCATCACGTAATCCTGAGGCTCTGCCTAGATGACATAAACAGCTAAAGCAGGACAGATGATAGAATGAGAGAGAATACGAGAAAGGCGAAAAGGAAGTCGATGTAAAATGTGGAACGTTGAAAACACCGAAAATCGAAAAAGAACAAAGGCGGAGAATTAGAATTATGTCCCCTTTGATCGTAAAGGCACAAGGCTGAATGGATATGGGCCTTGAGACTGTGGTACTGCTGCTCAATTCGAAGACGGTAGATTTTTCTTTTCGCCAACAAGTACTTATCCATATCTTTACATTCGCTAAAAATTTCAGTTCTAGAAGTCAACAGTTCAATGAAGAACCTAGATCTAAAAGATCATCTTCCCTTCACGAAACAGTATACTATACATATGTATATATATATAATTTTTATTGATGTGATGTATCTCAAAGAAAACATAGATATAAGAATAGCGAGTAAATATAGATTTTAAAACGCTTTGCATAGAAAATGCCTAAAGATGGCAGGTGATTTACCATTGTTTCAAAGCAATCCTTTGAAATTCTCTTTCCATTTTAGAAATTTTATTCTAACCTGCAAGAATTCTATGTTGTTGAGGTTATGAGAATTTATAAGCCTTGTGCCACTCTGTACCACTTGGTATTGGGACTGATATGCCATAAATTAAATAAAGCTATAAAATTTGGGGCTAGATATTGAGATATAAATTTATTTATTTTAAGATACAACGTTGCATATAAAGAACAATTATCTTATTCTCTTGAAGTTTATAAAATAAATGAAGAGCTAAACTGTTGCCACGAACATTTTCGTTAACCATCTTTGTTTATTTCAAACCTTGTTTATTGCATACGACATATTATGAATGATGACGTAATCACTCAGATTGTGCTTATACCCTGAATTATATATATATATATATATAAATATTTATGCGTGTATGTGTGTATAAAGAGAGAGAAAGAAGTAAGATAGATAGGTAGAAGATAGATAGATAGATAGATAGATAGATAGATAGATAGATAGATAACATTTCATAATTATAGGATTTATATCCGAGCTCCTTCAAATTTCATGCTCGGAAAGCGCGATACTGGCAAGAGCCTGTATAGTGTACTGTGCTCGATTGAGCAATTGTTCGGCTTCAGATAACATTGGAGCCACGCGAAGGAATACAAGAAAAGCAAATGAGAATAAAGGTTAAGAAGCATTTTAAGTTAAAGAAGGATATTTTTATCGCGCTGTATCGAGTCTTTCTTCCTGATCCTCCCAATGAGCGGAGAGTACGCTATGTACATACATCGCATGCATACAGATAGGTGTGTGTTTGCGCGAGCGTATGTGTGTGTATGTGCGTGTGTGTGAGTGAGTGTAATGTGGCATGTGTGCGTGCGTGTAGTTTATTTATATATATATATATATATATATATATATATATATATATATAGGGACAGTCTGTCGGTTACGACGATGAGGGCCCCAGCTGCTCCGATCAACGGAACAGCTTGCTCGTGAAATTACCGTACAAGTGGCTGAGCACTCCACAGACACGGGTACTCTTAATGTAGTTCTCAAGTCGATTCACCGTGACGCAGAGGTGTGACAAAGCTGGCCCTTCTAAATACAAGTACTACCCATTTTTGCCCTAAACACTAAGCCACGCGCCTTCACTATCTATCTATTTATCTCTCTCTCTCTCTCTCTCTCTCTCTCTCTCTCTCTCTCTCTCTCTATATATATATATATATATATATATATATATATATATATATATATATAGATAGATAGATATAGATATATATATATATATATATATAGATAGATAAATAGATAGATAGATATAGATATATATATATATATATTATATATATATATATATATATATATAGATAGATAGATAGGTAGATAGATATATAGATAGATAAATAGATAGATAGATACATGCGTATATATATATACACACACACACACAGGATTCTTGTGTTCATGGGTGCGTATGTTTACGTGTCTACCTGTTGAACGAGAAGAATTATGAAAACATGAAAGAAAGAAAAAATATATGAATGAAAGATGCACGTTAAATATCGAAGTGTATCCCTTTTTTTGTTTTCTTTAATGGAGACCTTCCCAGCGTCTAAACAAACTAATCAGAAGAGACGGCCACTATAGAAAAAGACTCGTGAATTCATTGAACTAAAATCTATGCATCGAATATGTCAATAACTCAAAGAAAGAAAGAGAATGCTGTACAAATGTACGTCTTAATGGATGCCGCTTGAGTAGATTAATTGTCAGAGCAGATGGCAAATCATTTTGTGACATGCTTTTAAATACGTTTCCATTGAAATACTTTTAGATCACTCACTGCCTACCACGTATTATAGGATTATGGAATTAACCGATCTACTTTTAATGCATATTCGCTTGTTTTAGGTGATTCTGTGTCTTCTATTAAAC
>NC_043000.1:38819725-38827225 GCF_006345805.1 Octopus sinensis
GTAAACGGTTACCCTCCTATATATGAACACACCAACCGCCAACTTCTCTTTTCCTAACTTTTCCCCAGGCAACCACATTCCCACCTGACGTCTATTTTCCTTTTGTTTCATCTACCTTTCCTTCACAACTTTAACCATTCTTTTTATTTTAAAATAAATGATTAACATCCGAAACGTCAGCGATTCTTTCCCTTCCTTTTAAATATTATACTATTATACTGGTAACACCTTTGTTAAAACTTCTCGTTTTGTTTCCTATATTTGATCATTACCTAATATATATCAGTTTGTCTTTCCTTCAGATACCCCTAATGAATCCCATACGCTGAACAGTCGGGAAGTAATGTAAATCTGCATTAATGATATAAGGAAAATAGACGACTCCATGTTAATTTGTAATCGACTGATCTGATCAATTGATAACTAATTTATTTCACATTTCCAACATAAAGCCATAAATTTAGAGAAAAGGATCGGCCATATTCCTTCAACCTTCTTGGCCTCAATTATCGGCTGCAACTATGATTCTCACGCAATTAAATATTTACGACATCTGCTTAATGAATTTCTCATGTTTCTCTACGATCGCCAGCAGTGTACATTTCTACTTGAAAGGCTTCTGAGGGGTATACACACGCTCTCGACTTTCTACCGTCTTATGACTAAGCCCTACACCCTCTATGGAACATATTATATCAACAACTGTTCTCTACTCTTCCGGACTCTTGTCTGTCTTTTTTGCCTCTTCCCAAATGGATCCCTACATTTTCAGCCTTATTTTCGCAAGCCTTATGGAGTCTGTCCCAACTTACGCTTCAGGTATATGTTTCCTTATGACAAGGCACTCCGTTCCTAGGTCTGTCTGTTCTGAATTATCATCAATGCTTCCGGAACTTTGTTTCCTTTTTTTCTAGGGAGAGCTGTTGGTCCTACGCAAACTCATTTTTACCTCTGGAGAGAGATGGTCCACATTAGTCTGTCCTCTATGCTTTCACATGTCCAGCATAGCTCGGGAGACTCTACAAGAAACTGGCATAGCTCTCGGGTTCTTTAATAGAGACAGGCCACCACAGCACAACAAGGAACGGAACTTATAGCGGACTTCCTGCCGTAGGTGAAGTGCAGTTAATTCGTGGTTAATTTTTGTGATGAAAAACAATAGGCAATCCAACACTAATCCCGTAATTTCTATCTTCGTAATATATCTAATTAACAAATTTACAGGTGAAGACATACTGAAGATTGCCAAAAAGGATGACACAGTTTCATGCGTGACCACCGCAAATTAGAAATCGTGAGAACTCCGTTATTGATACAGTAAAATAATTTAAGTTGCTTGCGTGTGTGTGTGCGTGTGTGAGTGTGCGTGAGTGTGATTGTGTGTGTGTTTTGGTGCTGGTGTGCGTGTGTGAATGTGTGAGTGTGTATGGGTGAGGGTATTTGCGAATGCTGTGAAATTTGTGAATTTTATATTCCTTGATTTAAAATTTTTAATCCATCTCACTCACTAGTTACCTCCATTTGTATTAACAGTATCCAGCGGGCGCCACGCGTACAGCTAAATTATTTTGTCCGAATGCGTTCATTCTTCAGTGGAATAAAAAGTTTAATCGAAGAGAGCCTAGACGTTTTTATCAATTACAAAGGGTGATTTAAAACTATTCAGAATTAATCTTTAAAATGGTCGATTTTATAAATCATTCAGAAACATTGTTGCTGTGTCTAAACAAATGTTATGTCATGAATATATTTCAACTGAATCCAGAAAAGGTCACAAGTTCTTCAGCGACCGCTCCAATCCTTTTCTTTATCCCTTGTTTATACTGTATGTCATTCCATTTCTATACACCTTGTATATATGTTCTTTTCAACCCACATGTTTGTCTTCTTTGTGTCACTTCGCTTACATTCTGTTAAACACGTCACCTCTTCCTTCCATCAAAACTATTCTAGCAACTTTCACTTTATGTATCATTACTTTACACAACTAAACTCTATGTAATAAAATAACGAAATTACGAAGACAGAGAGAAGCTTTCAATGCGTCAAAAGGAAAAGTTTAGTAACCTTTATAAATTTGAGGCAAAATGGCCCTTCACCAGATGTGAATAAAATCAAGAAAAGAATGTGAATCTCTAACAAGAAAACCATATTCTGCATTGTGCAGGCCTTTCTGTCTAAATATATAAAGGATATTATTTCTCGTCGTCATAGCAGGCTCACAATTCTTCACTATTTTGTTATTTTACTTCTCTATTACATTCCTTCAAGCAATCTACGACGCGTTTCTAAACTATACGTGTTTACGTTTCTCCCCTAACACTGCATTTGGTCGAGTATTTGGTTTTCAATGGAATATATTTGTATCCTTACATGTTACTTTTATGAATATGCCGATAAAGTAACTATACTTTATATACATGATTCGTTAGACAATAACGATAGATATTCCATAGCCTAATATATCATAATATTCCTCGGAACTATAAATCTGTACACAAAGAGCCTGTATACTTGTTTATGAAACTGAAATCGAGAAATATTTTTAAAAGACTTTTAAAAAAGTCTACATCCGGTGATCCAGTCTCAGAAAAAAATATTATCATCACGTGACTTTCACTTACAAGGTTTAGATCGGTAAAGTGAAAAATTTGGTTAAATACATTCTGTGTATAATATATGAAAGGTTCAAGGTGATGAGCTAGCGGAATTGTTAGCTCGCTTGGCAAAGTGCATTTTTTTTTTTTTTCATAATCTTCTCGTTCTGATTTCAAACACCTCCGAGTTCGACTTTGCCGTTTGTCCTTTTGGGATCGATAATATAAATACCACTTGCAGAGTGAGTTCAGTGTAACCGACTAACCCCCACTTCCTCGAAATCGCTGGCCTCGTGCTGAAATTTTAATCTAATCTTATAGCTGATGTTGACATTTTTGCGGTTGTAGTTAGGAAAGTGTTGACGACATTAATTTAAGTTATAAACTTAAATGTTGCTTCGTAATACAAAATATGAAGTGGTGTAATGTTCGGGGTGATATGGTTTTGTGTCATACGAAGAATCATATCGATATTTTGCAGGAAACATGATTTGCAAGGCTAGAATTATCTAAAGTTGAGATGATAATATTCCATAATAATCGTTTTACGATGTTCCAGAGAAACATTTATGCTGAGTTTGGTAAATTGCAATACAACTTTGATTGGGCCTTGCTTGTTATTGTGGTGATTTGTTAATGATTTGGGATATGAAATTCCATTGAATCTAACTGATTTGAGGAATTTAGTTGCAATAAATATTTATTGTATCACTTTCATTTCGCATTTATCTTTTATATAGAGGTCTAATATAAAATATTAATGTAACGAAACCAAAACTTACAACAGTGGAAATGGCTGGTAACGAGTGTGTAAAAAAGGAGCTTAATATGCCCTAAAATAGGGAGGCAAATATATGTATATAAAAGTCATTGAATCTGATATAGGTATATAAACGATAATCGTAAAAATAGATGATCCAAAATGGAAGCAAGCATAAATCATTGAACGAACTAATTGGGAATAAAAGGAGTGCATTGAACAAATTTTCCAAATGTTTTATAACAATATAGCAATATAACATACGTTGTACGGATTGAAGAAAGAATACTAACGCAGCAAGAAGCTTCAAAATCCAATAAACCTGAAACGAAAAAGCTGCAGTGCTAATTATAGCTGCTCATGAACAAGCCATTAAGACGAATGTAATAAAGGCAATGGTCGATAAACTTTAGAGAGCAAACGCAGAATCTGTGGGAAAGGAAACGAAAGCACTGAGCATTTCTTCAGGGAATGCAGTAAATTTGCTCAAAAATATATAAGAAGGCATGTCCGTTTATGTAAAAGGTTGCATAGGGATGTTAACTAAGTGTGTGGCTTGAAAATAGCAGAAAATTGGTATAAGCACGCACCAGAAGCAGTGACTGTGAATTCAAATTTTTAGGACTTTATGAAACTTCCTTACGATCAACCAAACAATTGAAGCCAAAAGACCATACAAGCTTATAGATGACAAAAGAATCAAACAATGTGATCGTAGACATTGCACTACCTTTTGATAACTGAATGGGTAGTAACAAATTGAAAATTTGAGAAATATCAGGATCAAGCCAAAAAAAGTTTAAGAGTTTCTGGAAGACTAAGACGACTAATTCCTGTGGTAAGGATACTCTTGGCACAACTCGCAAACGGTTAAGAGGCTGAAAGATATTGGGACTCGCATTGTTGATCAGCAGAAAAAAATAATCTTGCTTTCTACATGGTTTCTAAATATATTTCTTGGGAGTTGAGGAGATTTTTTTATCACCAACCACAAGACAAATCCCATGCTAACTCTATAAGCATAGAATAGTTATATACATTATAATAACTCTTTTAAAATTTAGCACAAGGCCAGCAATTTTAGCAAATGTGAAGTTAGTCTATTACATCAATCCCAGGATTATTTTATCGGTTTTCACAAGACAAAGTTGACATTCGCAGTATTTGAACTCAAAACGTAAAGTACTGATACAAGTCCAGCAACTTTGAGAGAAGAGCAGTTAATTGGTGCCACCAAACCCAGTGCTGAACCGGTACTTTATTTTGAGGGGAGGGCATTAATCGATACACTCGACTGAAGTACTCGAATGGATATTTAGTTTATCGATCCCGGCGGAGTGAAAGATTAAGTCGAACTTGGTAGCATTTCAGCACAGAACTCAAACCACCGGAAAACTGTTTATGAGTCCTGCTGTTTGTGTTCGTTTGTGCTCTATCTTCAAATGTGGCCGAGTTTGATTTTGTCTTTCATCCTCCTCGGTAAAATAGAAGTAAAAATAAAGTAAACTACGGGAACAATCCTCCGTAATGCTTTTTTCCCAACGTGGTAACGATTCTTTCAGCTCATTGCTTAACTCCAGTTTGACTGAAACTAGCGACAAGTACATAGAAATCATATACTTCTACAAGATCGCACATTACCGATTGTCAGTATTCTGGTTAAAGATTTTCAGGACTAATATGATACATGAAGCTGCACGTATTTACAGCGTCTGCCCTATATGTATATATAAAAAATTATTTAAAAGAAGTAGACTAGGATTAAGGAAATAATCTGAGTCAAACAAAATAAAGTGGTTAACATAATAAAAGTAGAAAGAAAAAAAAAACTATTTTGTTCGATATTGTATTACGAAGCAATTAGATGAAAACCACAAAGTCAACATGCTGAGGGGAATACTTATCAACACAATATAAAATAACACGGGAGTAAACAGAAGAAGGAGGAAAAAATGAAAGGAAATAATAAATGCAGAAATTAAAAATAAAGATAAAAGAAAAAAGGTATTTGTTGATGGAGAAGTAAGCTAGTTTCAAAGAAATGAATAGAAAACTCCGGACTATAAAAACGGACAAAGAAGACTTGATTTCAAGTGTTCAGGATTATTGGTTGCTAACAAAGACAAGCATTTGAGCACAATATGAAATCAAGAGGCTAATGGCGTTAACAGAATGTGAAATTATCGCTATAATACAATTGCCGATTAATCCTTATCTTAATCACAAGGATTCACTTGTGCTTAACTTTAGTTTCCGTGGTGATGGGTAGATGAGAAACACGCCTTACCAGGGATAGCTTGCTATTCTGTCGAACGTAGGTGCTTCTGCAGTCAGAGAAAATCTGGATAAGGTTCTGAAAGCCATTATAATACCAGTTTATACATAAGTACTATTGATACTTGCAGGTCTGCGGTGTATTGTGTGCCAAGAAGGAAGCATCTAGGTGACCATTTAATTTGCCAGAAATAGCTAACAAATTTCCCTTAATCCATGTTATTGCCTCTTAAACTGCCAAAAGGAATACACTAAATAATATACTCCTCTCATTTTTTTTCTTGAGCCCTGAGACTCAGAGGTCTGGTTAACCTGTTTCCATCACATATTTCTTTATTGCCCACAGAGCGCTAAACATAGAAGGGACAAACAAGGGGATTAAGTCGATTACATCGACTCCCAGTGGTTGACTGGTACTTATTTAATCAGCCCCGTAAGGATGAAAGGTACAGTCGACCTCGGTGGAATTTGAACTCATTACGTAACAGCGGGCGAAATACCGCTAAGTATTTCGCCCAGCGTGCTAACGTTTCTGCCACATCGCCGCCTTAACATATAAGTGACCGAGAGTACAATATTCTCCCTGAACAGGACAGCGGTCTGTTGTAGGGTTCAAATTTTGAGGGGAGAGAACAAGTCGATTAGATGGACCCCAATGCTTGAGTGGTAATTTATTTTATCGTTCACCCACCCAACGGATATGAAAGATTCCGGCATTCGGGCTCAGAACTTAAAAAGTCAGAGGAAATGTAGACAGATATTTTGGTCCTATATGCTAACGATCCAACCAGCTAACCACTTTAAAATTCTCCTGGAAAAGCGAATCTTTATGACTGAGAAGTCTTTAATGAAAACCTTGTTCGATCAGAATTGATTTGGAGCTAAACAATCACTGTAAATCAGGTGATACTGGTCCTTGTTGAATCCGAACCTCAAAACATTTAGATGATTGCTTAAAAACTTATCCACTTGGCCATAGATTCTATAAAGTGGAAGCATAAAATAAGCCATGTTTAAATTAATCAAATCACCTTCTCTTAGGCTGAGAAGCATGTATTGATTCCAGGTAATAAACAGAAAAGTGCTAGTGAAGAGTAATAAGGAAAAGTACGAATAGATATTTCTTTGGGACGAGAGAATAATTGGTTTTATGGACTGAGAAAAGAGGAAGGAAATAGCAACAATTTTTATCCCATCAAAACCGTGAGATATTCTTAATAATTTTATGGATATCAGCACGTTTTTTAACAATAGGAATACACATTGCTGAGTGGTTAAGAAACTCACTTTGCATCCACGTGGTCTCAGGTTCAATCACACTGCTCGGAACTTTAGTCTTCTATGCTCCCTTGTGAGTGAATTTAGGACAGCAAAACTCAGAGGAGGCTTGATTTATGTGTGTCTGCGTGTGTTTGCTTGTTTGCTTGTGTGCGAGTGTGTAGGTGTGTGTGTATGTGTGTATGTTTTTGTGCGTGTGTATGTGTGTTTTGTGCGTATGTCTGTGCGTGTGTGTGTGTGTGCTTTCTGAGCCTCAATCTCACCAGCAAAATTTGGAGTCACGTGTTGACATCATGAGGCCCGACATAATCGCCGCTTTCTGAGCCTCAGTCTTGCAAAAGTTGGAGTCATATGCTAAGATTATGGGGCCCGACTTAATCTCCGCTTTCTGAGCCACAACTTGCAAAAGCTGGAGTGATGTGTTGAAATCAGTGTCTGACAGTGAATTGAAATATGAATCCATTCCAATAAATTCCCTGATTAAATCATTGTACGAAGACTACGTGTTCGGCATGAGATATACCTGAATAATTTCATGAAATTTTTTTTATTATATACCATAACAGAAACTTGCTTTGCAACCATTTGTTT
>NC_043000.1:38832225-38837225 GCF_006345805.1 Octopus sinensis
GATAGAAAACGTAATGGAATGATGGAATAAAAGAATAAACGAATGCAGGTAAAAGATTGCAATGTTTTCTCTGCATGCCTGCTAATGCTACAATCAATAGAGACATTTACATAATCAAGATATATCTGCTTAACTGTGCAGCAATTACTGGAAGCTAAACATTGCTGAAGTTGGCCGCAGTGTCCTTTTGCATTGGCAAGTCTTCCAGTTCACGAAGAACAATAAATTTTAATCTCAAAGGAGGCGAAACGAAATCTCTTCATTCTGCTTCACATGTTTTGCAGTCTTAAAGTGAATACTGAAAATGTTTGCTGCCGTGATTAATTATCTACTAATTCATTATGGTCTCTGCTTTAAGCATAACAGCAACGATTTTGAAAGTAGAGGAGAGTTAGTAGATGTCATAAATATCACTACTTGGTTATTCTGGTCTCCAGGTTCACGTGGACGTGGTTCTCAAATTAGTTTGGGGCTGCCGCCACCTAGGCCACATTACTAGCGTCTCCATCCCAATAAACCATCACAAATATAGACTTCTTTCTGAAGCAACTTCAAAGGAACTGTATTTCACAAATAAAACTTAACCTAAGAAAGCCATTATTTTGTTGTTTTTACCTGAATCGCAACTCTATCATCACCCCTCTTTTTACATGAATTGCTACACCATTACCCCCTCACTTCTCTTGAACGTCCATTTGGAACTTTCCAGCGCCACCCGGGGAGCAATACCACTGTATTAGAACACAAAGTATTGTGTTGTTTAGATTGAACGAATATCTCATACGTGCTCGTGGAGCATAAAAGCACTCGCATGATTTCAACTTGCTACAAGATCCTCAGTAAAAGATTCCAGCAGCGCAATAACAGCCGACTCTCCCGTCAGCGATATAGAAAATCTCAGTTTCTATTCGGGCACTGGTGGGGGAAAACAGCCAGTGGACTTGATAAAAAAATTATTAATTGCGATTGAAACAGTATTAATACCAAAAACCAATCTTGATCTTCAGCTTAAAGTGGAGGTTGCGTACCCTTATCAGATGGGTAGTTATGATGGATATATTGGGCTTCGTATATTTGTACCCTAGTGTCACTTTGATGGCATGTGCTGCTCTCTCACTCAATAATAATAATAACAATAATAATAATAATAATAATAATAATAATAATAATAATAATAATAATAATAATAATAATAATCTGCAAAAACCTGGATTTGCCCCATGAAAAAAACTGGTGGGAACACAAACCACCTCCAGTGCTTGAAAATGACCACATCTCACTCCTCTGGAACTTCCCCATTCAAACTGACAGAAAGATAGATGCAAGTAGGCCAGACATCATATTGAAAGACTTCAAACAAAGAATATCCCTCCTCATTGATATGACTGTCCCAATCGATATAAACGTATCTGTCAAGACCTACCAAAAACTGACCAAATATAAAGATCTTGAAATAGAAATCAGCAAAATGTGGAACCTGAAGACGAAAACAATACCTGTTGTCATAGGTGCCTTGGGAATGATAGCAAAAGGGGCTGATTGCTACCTAACAAAGGAGAGGCCGGTCGATTACATCGACCCCAGCGCTCAACCGGTTCTTGTTTTAGCGACGTCGAAGGAATGAATGGTAGAGTCGATCTATGTGGCATTTCAACTAGGAACGTAAAGACGGACGAAATGCCGCAAAGCGGTAATGATTCTGCCACCTCACTCCCTTAATAATAATAATAATAATAATAATAATAATATGCCCTGATGCAGTACCAGGCAGTGGCTCTCATGGCTTCTGATCTTAACTGATTGGAAGTGTTATCATGTACATTGTTTTGTCTTGGTATAAAAGATGGCTACAGCAAATATTCTGCTCAATACCACAGATTTGCTTGTCAGTTGTTTGACCTTAACCAGTTGAGCATGTCCCTTAGTGGCTGACGATATGTGCATCTCTGATCACGAGCAGAAGTAGTGGGGGAGCATCATAGCCATGTGTTGAGAGGGATTCTTTGGGGTTTGAATAGTTCACCTCTGGAAACATGGGTGGTTCTTTCAACATCCTTAAACAACCCTTATTCAGGGACCTTTTGAGCGGTATGGGCTACTCAACCCGAAGAAATTTCTAACTGGGCCCCACCTGCAAGGTCATGTGCTGTTTATCTTGATATGAGATCACCATGTCGCGCACACGTGGTTGTGATGCATGTGCCTGGTGTACCTTTATCAGACGGGTAGTCATGATGGGTATACTGGGCTTCGTATATTTTACCCCAGTGTCACTTTGATGGCATGAACTGCTCTCTCACTCAATAATAATAATAATAATAATAATAATAATAATAATAATAATAATAATACAAAACCATTTGGGTGACTATAAACGTCGGTTGATTGCCTCGGAAGAATATGCTAAAATAATCAAAAACAAAATTTTTTAAATGCAGAAATCGTTCTGGCTATTTCTGTGTATGTAATGTTTGTAACAGTTTATTGATTATTGTCTCGCGCAATTAATGTATAACAGATGTTTCATGGGGTCAATGACCGGACGCTATGTGTAAACAAGCTGCTATCGTTTAGTACCGATATAGTTTTTTGTTTTTTTCTTTCTCCACACAAAATGTGACGCAAGCACTTAAAATATTGACATTCAGTCTAAGGTTAAATGAAAAATGCATTGCTTTGGGTATATTTTATCTTTTACTTGTTTTTGTCATTATACTGCGGCCATGTTGGGGCACCGCCTTATAGAATTGACACCAGCAATTATTTCTTTACGCCTGGTACTTTTATATGTATATATATACGACGACGAGCTTCGTTCAGTATCTGTCTACCAAATCCAACTTTCGGTAAGCTATATTAGAGGACACTTGAACAAGATACCACGCAGTGGGACCGAACCTGGGACCATGAGATGGAGAAGCAAATTTCGTTCCACACTGTCACACCTGTGCCTACTCGAGTCTGGTTTATAAAAATAAGGAAAATAGAGTTTTTAAAATTAAAAAAAAGTATGAATACGATTGGTACATAATGTATTTGATGGTACATAAGGCAAAACTTTTACTCAAGTCAAAATGTCGCTGATGTAGACGGTTTGATTAAACAATCTGCCGGGTTAGCCAGATGCCACACTTTGGCGCAGCGGAATATGCTAGAAGACATGGCAGTACTATATAATACGGTGCTTTTATCGCTTCGCGAACATTTGGGGTTTTCTGGTCTGATAATATATTCGCATCTGTATCGTTTTTTGGCATCAATGAAATTAATTCCAGCTGAGCATTGGGATCGATGTAATGGACTTCACCCCACTACTTGGTTATTCTGGTCTCCAGGTTCACGTGGACGTGGTTCTCAAATTAGTTTGGGGCTGCCGCCACCTAGGCCACATTACTAGCGTCTCCATCCCAATAAACCATCACAAATATAGACTTCTTTCTGAAGCAACTTCAAAGGAACTGTATTTCACAAATAAAACTTAACCTAAGAAAGCCATTATTTTGTTGTTTTTACCTGAATCGCAACTCTATCATCACCCCTCTTTTTACATGAATTGCTACACCATTACCCCCTCACTTCTCTTGAACGTCCATTTGGAACTTTCCAGCGCCACCCGGGGAGCAATACCACTGTATTAGAACACAAAGTATTGTGTTGTTTAGATTGAACGAATATCTCATACGTGCTCGTGGAGCATAAAAGCACTCGCATGATTTCAACTTGCTACAAGATCCTCAGTAAAAGATTCCAGCAGCGCAATAACAGCCGACTCTCCCGTCAGCGATATAGAAAATCTCAGTTTCTATTCGGGCACTGGTGGGGGAAAACAGCCAGTGGACTTGATAAAAAAATTATTAATTGCGATTGAAACAGTATTAATACCAAAAACCAATCTTGATCTTCAGCTTAAAGTGGAGGTTGCGTACCCTTATCAGATGGGTAGTTATGATGGATATATTGGGCTTCGTATATTTGTACCCTAGTGTCACTTTGATGGCATGTGCTGCTCTCTCACTCAATAATAATAATAACAATAATAATAATAATAATAATAATAATAATAATAATAATAATAATAATAATAATAATCTGCAAAAACCTGGATTTGCCCCATGAAAAAACTGGTGGGAACACAAACCACCTCCAGTGCTTGAAAATGACCACATCTCACTCCTCTGGAACTTCCCCATTCAACTGACAGAAAGATAGATGCAAGTAGGCCAGACATCATATTGAAAGACTTCAAACAAAGAATATCCCTCCTCATTGATATGACTGTCCCAATCGATATAAACGTATCTGTCAAGACCTACCAAAAACTGACCAAATATAAAGATCTTGAAATAGAAATCAGCAAAATGTGGAACCTGAAGACGAAAACAATACCTGTTGTCATAGGTGCCTTGGAATGATAGCAAAAGGGGCTGATTGCTACCTAACAAAGGAGAGGCCGGTCGATTACATCGACCCCAGCGCTCAACCGGTTCTTGTTTTAGCGACGTCGAAGGAATGAATGGTAGAGTCGATCTATGTGGCATTTCAACTAGGAACGTAAAGACGGACGAAATGCCGCAAAGCGGTAATGATTCTGCCACCTCACTCCCTTTCTACTGGCAAGAGGCCAAAAATTTTTGGAGTGGGGTGAAGTCCATTACATCGATCCCAATGCTCAGCTGGAATTAATTTCATTGATGCCAAAAAACGATACAGATGCGAATATATTATCAGACCAGAAAACCCCAAATGTTCGCGAAGCGATAAAAGCACCGTATTATATAGTACTGCCATGTCTTCTAGCATATTCCGCTGCGCCAAAGTGTGGCATCTGGCTAACCAACGACTCTACTCAGAAACTGGGATGTGTCCTGTTACATGTATTAATCAGGAACGCCCGCTCACGCTGTTTGTTGCCTCGAGTAGCACTTTGCGCTATCATGTTCTCTTCACTGAAGATCCGGTTGGGTTGACGGCTCGAGTTGGTCGATGACATGCCACATGGT
>NC_043000.1:38854725-38887225 GCF_006345805.1 Octopus sinensis
GCGATCAACAAGTAATTACCTGACAATATCCGCATGAATCAAATTTCAATTCACGTAAGCATGGACGTCACACTTTCTTTACTTAATAAAACCCCTCTACATGATTTCGTAGACATCCTAGAAATAGCAACCAAATCTTAGACGTCGCCCGTATTATATCAGCTACGCCACCTTCTGCACGTGCTTTTGTAGACAGGTGCAGAAGTGTCTATGTGGTAAGAAATTTACTTCCCAAACACATGGTTGCGGGTTCAGTCCCACTGCGTGGCACCTTGGCTTAGTATCTTCTACTATAGCATCAGAGCGACCAAAGCCTTGTGAGCAGATTTGGTTGACAGAAACTGAAAGAAGTCAGTCGTAAATGTATATAAATATATATATATATTATATATATATATATATATATACGCGTGTGTTTGTGTGTATGTGTGGTGTCTTTGCCTTCCACCTCCTCTTGATCATCGGTGTTAGTGTGTTTGACATCCCCAAAAGTTAGCAGTTCGGCGAAAGAGAACGATAGAATAAGTACTGATCTTTGCAAAAACATAATTACTGTGGTCGATTTCTTCGACTAAAATTTCTTCAAGCCGATGCCCCAGCATGGCCGAAGACTAAGAACTGAAACAAGTGAACAACAACAACAAAAATATCCTCGAAATAACAACCAGATCTTAGACGGCACACTTTTATTATTCACCTACTAAAACTCTTCTACGTAATTTCCTCAACATCCTCGAAATAGCACCCAAAGCCTTCTACAATGTCATTCAAATATTGTAAAATAACAACGATGCATTATTAAATGCAGTGCTTATGCAATAGGGACATAATGGTCTCTTCTGGAACATCTTTCGTTATAAACTTATCGACAACAGCAATTACATCGAGTTATGCAAGTATTTATTATTAGTCAGGGATTTTTTATGTAAGCTCAAGGGCCCTGAATTGAATAAATCCCAGTATGTTCATAAAATTCTGGGTTCAGTTTCTTTACCAGACGGTTCGTTGTCTCTTCTAGCAAAGACCCCTTTTCTTGTAATTTTGCTATAGTGTTCTGTTGCAATGCATGGCAACCGAGTGCAATTCTACCCAACTCTTTTATCCCTCAGCTGTTACATCCTGAAACTACCACTGGGGGCAAGGAGAAAGGAGAGCAGTGACGGGACTAAAGAAGTGCCTATAACAGCACAGAGCATGCTACCAAGCCATACTTGCTTATGTATGCCGGTGGCCTCTACGTTGTTTTAAATAGTAATTCCTGGACATTACTATCTCGATTTTTAGGACTCATAGGGCCGGTTCTCCGGGTTTTATGGTGTATATGAGACCGACATTACAACGTACCCCTGTACAGGACGCTAGTTGACCACAGGGTTACTCCACAGCTAAATAGACAAGAGCAACTTGAAATAAATTGTTTTGTTCAAGAACACCCCACATCACCGAGTTTAAATGCCCAAATTCAAGCAACTATATCTAAACTGGTTTCCTTTCTCCTCCTTTCATAAATTTAAACAAACACATAGATACTCATAGGGGAAAGGAGGAGGAAGAAAAGATGAAGTGAAATAATCGATATTTTCTCCACTGATTGCCTATTGGAAAAACACAAGGGAGCCATCTTGTAGGAAATATTAACACCGACCATCCATCACCAAGTACACACTGGAGTTCTGTTGATACTATAATATACACTTGCTACGGGTCAATTTGAATTGATAACATTTTTATCGCTGAATTCCTCTATTCTGTAAAGGAATCGATTTGCTCAATCAAATGATTACCGAAATCGATCCTCGTGCCATTCATTGATCGGTCAGTTCAAATGATCAACTTCACCACTTCTCAAGTTTATCGTTTTCTGAGATCACCTGATTCGGTTTATTGTCTGCTTCCGATATAAGAGTCTGTTAGGCTTGAATGGAAATTCTAAATTGTAGCCGAAAATTGTTAAAGTGAAAATGTGTCAAAAATGAAGATTTTAACACCAGAAACAATTACCGATTTAAATGTAAAGCTCATATATTGGGTTGTCCGGAAAGTTCGTGCCGATTTATAGTAGCTTAATTTTCGACTTATTTGGTTGAGTCCATAAAATGGGGCTAAATTACAGCAACATTCGTCCTAAACTAGGACTGCCATGTTATGTTGACCAACAATCTTTACTCCAAAGTATTGTTACTGAATATCTCTCGTTGTGAGATTTGAAAATAGTAATTTTCTAACAGTAGGTTATAGTTTTATATGATCTCAGGATTCTGCAACCTCTCGTTAATTTCTTTCTTGTCAACTTGCCCTTGGAGAATCCCTCTCTCCGAGACGCTGGATTTCTTGCTCCCCACTACAAGTTCCCTCTACTCCTTTTCTTGGTTTTATTATGCACGAAAAATCTAGCGGAAGATTTAATTTTGTTTTTCTCTAACGAGAAAAAATTCGACCAAGATCAAATATTAACAGAAGAAATGAAAGATGGTTGTGTGCAGACGCTTCTGAAGTCCCAAACGCTATGCATACAAAATTTCCTGAAACTGTCATGGATTTAGGGGTTGTCAGCATTGAAGGACATGTGATGCCACCTTATTTCTTTCCACAAAGCCTTAAAGTTAAATCTGCTACCTACATTGAGGCCCTGAAAATAATTGTTAAGCTCTGGATAGACAGTGTCTGCAATGGAAGGCCTTATGTGCTTCAGTAAGACTCTGAACTATCACACAGTAATGGGCGGCTAAAAGTTTTCGTGATCACATAAAACCAAACGTTTGATTTCCTAATTCCCCAGATCTCAATTCCGTGGACTATTACCTGTGGAGCGTTGTTGAGAGGCAGGTCAATGAACACGCCCATAACGCAAAAGATTCTATGAAAGCTGCCATAGTCAGCATGAATCTGTCCTCAAATATATAACGCACCCTGAAAATATTTCTCCAGCGTTCTGGTCTGATGACCCTCGTTCTTGTCTAATGACCCTCGTTCTGGTCTAATGACCCTTCATGTTTGTTTTCGATTAGTTTCCTTGAAGGTTTCCACTATCCTATTTTTGTTCACAACTTTGACCCTCCATAAATCCCAAATTATATTTTGGTACTTATGGGAGAAACTGTCTTCAAAGACTCATATTGTCGCCCGATGCTCGAAATGAGGAGTAGATAGACAGCCATCAACTTTATGTTACTTGTCCTGTTTTCCATTAGTTTCTCTGGTTGTTTGCGTATTTAACTCATTTGCTTTCGTATTTCACGTTGTTGGCTGTTGGTGACGTCCTGTACCCATATATGCATATATATATATATACATATTATTATTTGATTGAACGCCACGCACCCATTTCCAAGTAAGGTTTTTCTTTTATATATATATATATATATATATATATAATTCTTTATGCATTTACTTGTTTTAGTTATTTGGCTGTGGGCATGCAGGAGCATTACCCTCAGTCGAACAATCAGTCCCAGGACTTATTCTTTGTAAGCCTAGTACTTATTCTATCGGTTTCTATTGCTGAACCGCTAAGTCACGGGGACGTAGACACACAACATCGGTTGTCAAGCGATTCTGGGGTGACAAATACACATGCACAAATGCACACACACACACACATATAGATATTATATGTATATATATATAGATATATATATATATATATATATATATATATATATATGTATCACTCTCTCTCTCTCTATCAATCAATCTATATATATATATATATATATTATATAATATATATATATATATATATATATAGTCGGAATTTACAAAAAAAGTAAAGACAGGTGTGTAAACAACAAACAGATTTATTAGTTTAACGTTCGGGAAGGTGAGAAAGTCTTTTACGTTTCGATCCTACGCTCTTCAACAGAAAGGAACACGAGAAAATAAACAGAGAGAGAATAAAAAATGGTTTAGTGGCTAGCGGTCTATCATGGTGATATATATATATATATAAATAGGGATTTGGTCGGCCCGAGGCTATAGTAGAAGACATTGTCCCAAGGTGCCATGCAGTGGGACTGAACCCGGAACCATGTGGTTGTGAAGCAAGCTTCTTACCACACCCACGCAGCGCCTGTAAATATATATATGTGTGTGTGTGTGTGTTTGTGTGTGTATATATACATACATATATATATATATATATAATATATATATATATATATATGGATGCATTTTTGGTTCGAGCTAATTAGCAGTGCTCAAATTTCTTCGCACAGTATGTAGGTGAGTCAAAGGACTAAGCTAGCAGCTAGTTCAATCTGTTTACCTTTCATCCCTCAGAAGCCAGACAAAACTAAACGGCAGCAAACCCCATCGACTTCGGCCATGTGTTGTAAATAAGTGTCTTACTTATGACGTAGAATAGCAATATTAGAAAATATTATTAATTTCTTTTTCCACTAACTGCAATCACCGCATTTCAATATATTAATAAAATAGCAGTGAGAGAGTGAGTGGGTGGCTTTCCTGCCCTTTACGAAGGACGTTAGCTGTGTACGTTCCGAGGATATAATAAGGAACTCAAATGGTGTCGCAATCAAGACAGGCCGGAAATTTACGGCGTTCCCTACACAGGAAATGAATACTTATTAATAGTATACACACCTATAGATACACGACCGCTCCCCTCACATATACATGAAGATATATACATGCATTCATAGAAACACAACTAAAAATCGATATACATATATCAGAGAATATGCGTGTGTGCGGGTTTGTTTTTTTATGTATCAGGAAATATGTAGCATAAGATTCATTAATTCATGCATGAATGATCTCCCAGAATTTATAAAAGAACGTTTCTAAAAAGCATGTGTACACACACACACACACACACACACACACACATACACACAACACACACACACACACACACACACACACACGCGTGCACGCATGCACTCATACATACATACGCACGAAGTCGCACACACGCACGTATATATAATACACAGACACATACATATATATATATATATATTATATATATACATATATATATATATATATATATATATATGTTAATGGGTAGGTGTTTGTGTGTGTGTGAATGTACATACACTCACAAAGAACATAATATATATATATATATATATATATATATATATATATATATATATGCGCATTCACCATACACACTTACATATATACATACATATACGTCATAATACATACAGACAGATACACGCACACACAGACTCACAGCACACACACACACACACACACACACACACACACACTATAAACCCATGTAAACATATTTCATGCCTGATACACACGCCGTGGTCTCTCTGACGTTTTATGCTTATTTCAACTCATAACATGAGAAGTTACTTTATTTTTATCATCTTGAAACACTAATGACGTCAACACCTTTAAGCTGGTGGCTTGGAATGTCAAAGCTATTTGTGGAATTCCATTTCTGCTGATTTTTTATCACTGTCACCCCTTCCTTTCTGATTTTTCTACATAGTTTCTAACATTAGATCTGTGAAAGATAATAATAGCAGTTCTTCAAAGATTCACGTCAATATTCACTCATCAATATTCGCCGTGTGACACTGGGTAATTTCTCCATTTACTACTTTGATTCAGTTTTCAACACTGGAGAGTTCTATTTACGCACTTCGACGACTGACGTAAGTAAAAATTTACTACTTACGACTGATGGCAACGCAAAAGAGAGACAGAGCGAAAGAGGCAGACGGAGAATCACAGAGAGACAGGGAGAAGCAAAAATAATAAAACGAAAATGTCAGCAACCTTGAACAAGAGACTAGTGAAGGGGATGACAGCGTCATCATAGCTAACTGACGGAGATCCTGAATTACTATAAATGGTGAAAGACAGAGGAGATGAAAATCTCCGCAGAAAACCTACACTGACAGACAAATATAATCACGTATTAATAACTGTTTCTAAAATAGTTAGATAAGGCTGAAATTCTGCGAGAAAGGGTTAAATGCAAATATCGATCTCAGTACATCATCGATTTTCCGGAACTTTTCCAAAGCCATTCCGGACTACTGACTCTTCTGAAAAAAAAAGGGAGTGGGGGTTGGGTTCACATTGGTCAACATACACCAAATGAAATAAATATTGGTTTCAAATTTTGGAACACTGCCAGATAAACCGGGTGAAAGGAGTTAAGTTGGATAGCGTCCACCCGACTGTTCAACAGGTAATTATTTTGTCAACCCAGAAAGGATGAAATGCATAATCGACTGCGGTGGAATTTGAACCCAAAACATAAAATCGGACGGAATGCAGCTAAGCATTTTGTCCGACGTTCTAGCGACTCTGCTAGCTCATCGTCTTAAATTAATATTGGTTATAAATTTTGGCAGAAAACCAGCAAGTTTGTAGGATGGTGGTAAGTTAATTACATCGCCCCAGTGCTCAACTGGTACTTATTTTATCGATCCCCCCAAAAAAAGACAAAGTGGACCGCGGCAGAATTTAAATAATTAAATGAAATACAGATACCTGTACATTAGTGGAAATTAGTGTATATTATAAAATGGAAGCGGAATGGCCCATTGGTTAAGGCAGCAAATTCGGGGTTGTAGGATCGCGGTTGTAGGATCGCGGTTTCGTCTCCCAGACAGGGCATTATGAGGCTCCGGCAGGGGGTGGTAGCGAACCATACAGTACTCTTTCACCACAATTTTCGCTCACTCTTTGTTCCTGTTTCTGTTGTACCTGTTTTTCAAAGGGCCAGCCTTGTCACTCTCAGTGTCACGCTGAATCTCCACGATAACTACGTTAAGGGTAGACGTGTCTGTGGAGTGATCAGCCACTTGCACGTTAATTTCACGAGCAGGCTGTTCCGTTGATCGGATCAGCTGGAACCCTCGTCGTCGCAACCGACGGAGTGTCACATTATGTTACAAAAATATCAAGTAAGCTGGTGTTACATTTGATACGTGTTTTATCGCTGAATTTGAACGTAGAATACACGAAGCTGTAACAGTACCGTAATGTATTTGTTGACGTTCTAAAGATTCTGCCATGTGGTTACCCTTGATGGTTGTTTTTAATTTAAGCAGAACCATGAGATTTTTGAGTTACGGGTGTTAATCGATTATTTAGATTTTTTTGCTATCTTCGGTTTATAATTTATCGGTTTCTGAAGAATGACAGTTGAAGTTTTGATACGCTGAATTCGAGCTTAAGACATTTTTAAACAAAGCTGCAACGGCGCTGCTATTTCGCTTCCCTAAACCAAGTTTTTATAATAAGCAAAATCAGATACAAACAACCGTTGATTTATACATACACACACAATGTCGCACACAAACACATACACACATACACACAGACACACACACACAAACAGACGCGCACGCACATATTTGCATATATCTATATCCTTACATAAGCCTTTATGTATATGTGCATGTGTATGTATATTCGTTTATTCTTTTATTTGTTTCAGTCATTTTACTGCAGCCATGCTGGAGCACAGCCTCTAGTCGAACAAATTGAGCCCAGGACTTATTCTTTCGAAGCCTAGTACTTATTCTATCAGTGTCTTTTGCCGAACCGCTAAGTTACGGAGACGTAAACACACCAACATCTGTTGTCAAACGATGGTGAGGGGACAAACACAGACACACTAATGCACACACACAAACACACACACACACATATGTATATATATATATATATATATATATATATATATAAAGAGAGAAAGAGAGAGAGAGCAATATAGGAGGAAAAAGGCAGATAAACAGAAGTCGGCTTAATGTATATAATGACATGAAATGTAAAATACAAAGCACGAAATAAAGAAACGAAGTAAACGAAAGTCATGTGATTGTCTTATCGTGACAGCTGTTTCGAGGAGCCGCATAGCTTATGCCGTAACAACGTTTATACATAATACATGTCGTTGCTCTATGTAATATCACAAGTTCTTAGGCATTCGTTAACCGAAAACAGGATACCCTTATCTGAAGAAAATGGTAAATGACTGTGATCTGGCTTCCCCTAACGTATCAACAGGAACTTTTCCTTCTACCTATGCCTGTAATAGTTGCAAATCTCTAAGTTTCTGAGCTTGTTTTCGAATTCTCACACATATTCACTTCTCAATAACAAAAGTGGTCATTGGCTTTACTTGAATTAGCAAATGTAAAGCACTCCCAGTCCGAGATATATTATAACAATGAAGAAAACGGAACTGTCGTGATTGAAATATCTTTCAGTGTGGGTCTGCTGGATACCGACGGATGTGAATAGACAGGAAAACAACAGCACAGTCACAAGCTAATGAGAGAGAGAGAGTGAGAGAGAGAGAGAGAGAGAGAGAGAGAGCTGTACAAGGACACAACTACACAATGCATATAGTCTGTATGTGAGCGACGCATTCCTCGCAATGGATAGATCGGAAGACGTCAAAAAAGGAATAATGTAGATTGAGGAAACCACGGAAACATCTCCGTGCTTAGACACAACATTGAGAACTATGCCTTTATATCTAGTGGTCACTCTGACTCACTCAATGTCTAGACATAAACATTTAGATAAAAAAAATGTAAATAGCGGAAGCGTTAAACCCGATCAGAAGAATGGCATTAATAAATGTATCTTAAGACGGTGAGCTGGCAGAATCGTTAACGTGCTGGGCGAAATGGGTTGTGGTATTTCGTCTGCCGTTACGTTCTGAGTTCAAATTCCGCCGAGGTTGACTTTGCCATTCATCCTATCGTGGTCGATAACATTAGTACCAGTTACGGACTAGGGTCGATGTAATCGACTTAATCCCTTCCCCCAAACATCAGGCCCTTTGCCTATAATAGAAAAGATTAATAAATGCATATTCTTCCATGTAGGTAATGAATGCTCACACTATTACAATCAGTGGTTTAAGAGAGCCTCTATGTTCTTTGCAATGGATGCACTAAAGATATATCTCAAATATAAAACACACGCTTAATGTTGGTATTCAAGTCATAGACCAATAAAAAGCACAAACATGAGGCAACGAATACATTGGACACCACACCTACTTAAAACATAGAAACTACACATAAAGTGTATTATATAAAATTAAATGAAACTAAGTAGAGACTAGATGAAATTATTGTTGAAAACATCGCAAAAGAGGAGACAAATATTTATAATAGTTATTTCTTTATTGCCCAGAGGAGACTACACATAGAGAGGACAGACAAAGACGGAAACAAACTTCTTACCAGACAGCCACAGCTGCGACAACTTTTTCCTTTTCTTCTTTTTTTTTTGACTGGTTTCATTACAATATCACAACCAGTGCGTAACTGGTACTTATTTAATCGACCTCGAAAGGATGAAAGGCAAAGTCGACCTCGGCGGAATTTGAACTCAGAACGTAGCGGCAGACGAAATACCGCTAAGCATTTCGTCCGGCGCGCTAATGATTCTGCCTGCTCGCCGCCCTCCGAAATCCGTGATATTAAAGCGTCAATTAACACTAACAATTTATTCCAAAATTACTGAAATTAAAATTTTGCTATATTTTAGAATGTCACACTGCCAATAAGAAAGATCCAACCCACTGGCTGTAGTTCACTTCACTTTACTTGAAAATTAATTTATTAATTAACTAATTAATTAATTAATAGTCAATTTGTTCAACATTTTTCGTCACACTAATCTGGGCATTTTAATGATTCTCTTGATTTCCCATTGGACTATTGATATTATCTTTCTTGTGTTTGTTATAGTGGCAAGCAGAGGCGCTCGTGTGTGTGTGTGCGCGCGCGTGTGTGTATGTGTGTTTGTGTGTGTGTGTGTGTGTGTGTGTGTGTGTGTGTGTGTGTGTACACGTTGCTCTTTTCTTCGAATGCGTTCATCCCAAATTAGAAAAGTTTCGCTTTCAGCATACGGTTTCAAAAAGGCAAATTCAAAAACCAACATTTTACAACATAATACAAACCTTCTTACCAATGGGAAACATTAAGTATGTGAATTCCAAAAAAATCTGCTAATTACTAGTGTAATTTATAAATTTGATTGCAAATGTGGAAGTTGCAAACTTTGTGAACCCAACTACAATATCGGCTATAAAAGTACGACACTCTGCAGCAAAATAACTATGAATTTACAACATGGGACAATGGTGCCGAATATTTTTTTCTACTCTAGGCACAAGGCCCGAAAATTTGGGGGAGGGGACCAGTCGATTAGATCGACCCTAGTACTTGACTGGTACTTAATTTATCAACCCCGAAAGGATGAAAGGCAAAGTGGACCTCTGCGGAATTTGAACTCAGAACGTAAAGACAGACGAAATACCGGTAAGCATTTCGCCCGGCGTGCTAACGTTTCTGCCAGCTCACCGACTAATAGTACTGTATAATACTACAAAACTGGAATATGGTGGACTGGAGAACAAGACTGGAGAATGGTGGACTAGCATCTATAGTTTGTATATTCAACACATAATAATACGGTTTCTGGAGGAAATAATATTCTCTGCATCGCGTAAATAAATATATACACAACATGCTTTTGTCACAAACAAAATTAAAACATAACCGATGATGTATAGATCGAATGATCAGAATTTGGATCCTGGTGAAACGATTGACATCAGTTATTGGCCCAGTCAGTTATAAAATGATAACATACCTATTTCTTTACTACCCACAAGGGACTAAACACAGAGAGGACAAACAAGGACGGACAAACGGATTAAGTCGATTATTTCGACCCCAGTGCGTAACTGGTACTTATTTAATCGACCCCGAAAGGATGAAAGGCAAAGTCGACCTCGGCGGAATTCGAACTCAGAACGTAGCGGCAGATGAAATACCGCTAAGCATTTCGCCCGGCGCGCTAACGTTTCTGCCAGCTCACCGCCTTAATGATAAAAATGATAACATACCATCATCTCTACATTCTGAAGAAGAGAATACGAAAGTCTACAAACTGCAAGGATAAGTTTAGGAATTTTAAAACTTAACCAAACCGCAAGGAACTAACTGGAATATACGAAAGTAAAATACTTGTATAAAAGATAAACACCTCTCTATATAAATACAAACATATATGTAACAGAGTCTTCCACTGAATAACTGTTGGCATCTACTTCCAATTGTACTATGTGGCAAGTAGCTACGATATTAAAATGGACGTAAGGCAAAATGGAATAAACTACATCTTGCATTTATTATTATTTTTCCTATATTTGCTCCGGACACTACTGGAAAGTACAGTAGAAACCACACCACTTTGCCTGAAGAAGACTGAATGATTACATTGCAAGAAGCTCTAATCTGATCAATAGCAGTAAAGCATCCCTGCATATAAGTGCGCGCACACACACACACACACATTACACACACACAATATATAATATACATACATATATATATATATATATATATATATATATATATATATATATATATATATGTATGTATGTATATGTATATATATAGTCTTGACTGCTAAATCCGCATTTATTTTATTCTTTTTCTGTTTATATCCTGTTTATTTCCTCGTGTTCCTTTCTTTTAAAGATTGTAGGCTCGAAGCGTAAACGAATTTCTCACTTTCATGACGGTCAAACTAATACACCTGTTTGTTGTTTTTCTGTAAATTTTGCTTTTCTGTAAATTTCAACTATATATATAGTCATTGGATTGCAGCCATACTGGGGTACCACCTTCAAAGGATTTTATGGTGAACAAGTCGACCCCAGTGCTTATTCGTTTAACAAATCAGCAATTTACTCCATATTATGTTACAGTGACGTAAGCAAACCAACACCGGTTAACGAGCGGTAGTGTGGGACTAACATAACTTAAAAACACCGACACACACATATACACATATATATATATATATATATATATATATGGTGCTATTAAGTTAGACATGGCCTGGGCCAATAATGGCCGAAACCTATCAAAGTATCAAAGTATACACTCACATACATACACACATACATACATACGTACATAATATATACATAGATATATACAGACAGTCGCATATATATACGATGATTTTCTTTCAGTTTCCGTCTACTAAATCCACTCACAAGGCTATCATAGAAGTGCCGTGCAGTGCGATTGAACCAGAATCGACATGGTTGCCAAATACCTCACAGCTAAGACTTTGTTTTCGCTCATTACTTTTCTGGCACAATGATGTAATGTATTCCCTTTTTTTTTTATCAGAGATACAATAAATGAGTATTATTTCTCTCTTTCTCCTCTCTCCCTCTCACTCACCCTCTTTGACTGTATTTACATGTAAAGCCAGGTCTGTGCTAACTTTGTTGCTATTGTAACTACTCATTCCTTTGGCAGTGTGTTTTGTTCCATTGATTATGCATTTTTATGTTTGATCTGTAAGCATTGGTATTTGACGATTGCTATCCTGAAAATGTCACAGTTGTAGTCTTTTGTGCCAGATTATATTTTAATATCTCTGGTCATTCTTTATTCACAGAATATATCGGTTTCTGTTTGATTTCTCGTATATTTCTAATGATTGCATAACTAAATGTAATTAATGACTCGTTCGCTCCTAATTTAGCTTTCATTTCGTATTATTTTATCGGACAACAAACTTACAGCCAACATATGGATATGCCAGATTCCCAGACTCACACAACTGCTGCAGACCACGGAGTATTTCTCTTCTTTTTATCTTTTATCTTACATTTCTTTCGGTCATTAGACTTCGGCCATGCTGGAGCACCACTTTGAAGGACTTTAGTCGAAACGATCGCCCCGGTACTATATTTTGAAAAACCTAGTAATTACTCTATCTGCTAGGATAAGGGGCATAAACACACCAACACCGGTTGTCAAGTGGTGGTTGGGGATAAACACTCACACATACACTGTGTATATATATGTGTGTGTGTGTGTGTGTATGTGTATGTACACGATGGGCTTCTTTCAGTTTCCATTTATGTAATCTATTCACAAGACCTTATTCGGTCCGGAGCTATAGTAGAAGATAATTGGCCAAGGTGCCACACAGTGGGACTGAACCTGCGACCATTTTGTTGGAAAGCCAAACTTCTTACCAGATAGTCACGTCTGCGACAACTTTTTCTTTTTTTTTCTGCCTGGTCTAAAGTTCATAACACGGTCGTCAGTCTACGCATGACCCATGGAAAGCCAGGTACACACTTGATAGGAAATCAGAAACGAATTTTGTTGGGCGGCAGTATTCAGGTTGAGGAAAGAAAGAAACTTAGTTGAGCCCACATTAACGCTTCGCAAGAGTGATGAGAATAAATGTCAGTCAAAAAGGTAATTAATGATACACAGAAAGTCTCAAGGAGGATACAATTGAATCTATGCCAGAAACAAGGCTTCTTTGAACTGTTCCTTTTCCAATTATTGGTTTCATTACAAAATCACACCTTTTGTGTGTTTATATTAATCTCATCCATGTGTTCTTTGTATGCATCACATAGAATTGTAACTACCTACGCTTCTTACGCGCTATATTTTGATATATATGTACGTCAACATGTATGTATATATGTATACATATACATATACCACATGTATATATATATATATATATATAAAAAAATTAGAAATATATATATATATATATATATATATGTTATATATATATATAGAATATATATATATATATATATATATATATATTTATATAGTATGTAATTGAGACTTTCTGTGTATCACTCATTATTTCCCTGTCTAGATCTTTTATACATACTCACATTGGCTCTGATGACGTAATACCCAGTGTACGGTCATGCTAGCCTATCGCTTGGGATATCCCAGAAACAGCTGTAAGATTTCAAATTCACCTTACCCTACTTATATATTCTAAATGACTTGAGAAACACGTCCTGTCGTCCTGCTTGGTTTTTCTTGTCCTTTTTCCTCTAATATATACCTGCTAACTCGGAAGCCTAATCTAGATCCCTTGCCCCAGCCTCAGCTGTGAAGTTGGAACCTAATGGATGACCAGCGTATCTATTCGTTTAGATCACATATTCTCTCTCTCCCTCTCGTCCCTCAGTCTCTCTTTATATATATATTATATATTATATATATATATATATATTATATATATATATATATATATAATATATATATATAGATATATATATAATAAGTATATATATATATGTATATATATATATGTATCTATATATATATATATATAATATATATCCTGATAGATCGTTAGCCACTACAACCTTTTTTCCTCTCCTTGTTCTTATTGTGTTGCTTTCTGTAGAAGAGCGTAGGCTCGAAACGTAAAATTACTTTTTCTATCCTCAGCGTTATACTAATACATCTGTTTGTTTTGTACAGCATCTGTCTTCGTCCTTTGTTTTTTTCGTAAACTCTCCCTACATATATATATATACATACATACATACATACATACATACATACATACATACATACATACATACATACATAAGTATGTATGTGTGTATGTATGTATATAAGGCAACCTAGCAGAACCGTAAGCGCGTGTGGAAAATTGCTTAGCGGCATTTCTTCCATCTTTATGTTCTGAGATTAAACTCCGTCTTTCATCGTATCAGGGTCGATAAATCAAACTACCATTCAAATAATAGGGTCGATAATATTGACTCAGCCAATTCGTCGAGAGTGCTGGCCTTGTGCCAACATTGTGTATATATTTGCGTATATTACTCATGTGCCTCCGAGCAAAACCAAATATTTACTTGTGGAATTTATTTGGACATTGAAGCTTGGCGCTTTGCACTCTCGACCCAAACCTGCTTGGCTATCTTCCACTATACTGGTATTACCTGAGTTTCCAGTTTGCAGAAACCTTGTTAGGCACCATTGAATAAACCTCCAATTTTTGACTAAAGGTTATATAATTGATTGAATTAGTAGTTGTACGACCCCCCAGTCAATATGAAACAGATAATGCTTTTCACTCACCCCTCGTTATTGAACCAAATTATCAGCTAATGCTCAGGTGTTAAATTAGCTTTCATATAATTGCCCTCATTTCACATTTTCACACACACAGACACACACGCACACATGTAATAGGTCACATGTAATAGGTCTATATATGTAAATATTCGTGTATACATCCATCTATCTGTGTGTGTGCATGTGTGTGCGTATGTGCGTGTATGCCACAGAATCACCCAAAATTAGAAACCAATTTTGAAGCGTTGTCCAAACATAACTAGATTACATTATGAAGAACAAACAATCAAGACCAGTGTAAGCGATCCCACAATATACGAATCCACAAAATGTCCCCACATTACAACAAGGGACAACTCAGTACAACAACACCCAAGATATAAATAATACACGTGTTTTCCCATCATCAGCTAGCAAACGGATTTCGCTGTGGTTTCGATGCCTAGGCAGTACCATTTATGCTGGATACCAACAGTGCTAAAATTATAAATACAGTAATCTCATGGCTATCGTGGGTGTTACGTTCTAAGACCTCCGCGATAGGTGAAAATCCGCGAAGTAGAAATAGTACTCTTCTGTAAGTTATGTTTTATTGTTTTTATAATTTGTATATATTTATTGTATTATAAATGCAAAACAACTCCACAGAGGAATTGACATAAGCTTTAATAATAAACTGCGATAGGTGAACCGCGATATGGTGAAGCATTAATATACTGCCTAAGAATCTACCATCCTATTACTTTAAGCAACAACTATAAAATAAAGAAATATATATAGAATATATATATATATATATATATATATATATATATATATATATATATATATATTATATATATATATATATATACATATATATATATATATATTATATATATACTCTGAGTTGAAAGATATGTTTGTATAAAAAATATATACTCTGAAACAGAGACAGAGAGACAGGGAGAGAGAGAGGAGGATGAGAAACGAGACTCAGAGAAGGAAAGAGAGAGAATTTAGAATTTTGTTTACAAATTTTCGGTATGGAATTGATGCTGTGTGTTTTCGTATCTCTGATCGAGAGTCACTCCCTGGTAAACACCATCAATCGTTCTAGGTCCATTCCATGTCGAATATTTTTAACTTTACGAATCATTGTTCTATACACGAATACAGATACTTTTTTAACATCCCTGCGTAAATCAATATGGACGAGAAAATGTCAATATGCACACGCACGCACATATACAGACTCATATACATATATGTATATATGTATGTGTGTGGCTGCGTGTGTAAATACATCTGTATATAAATGCTTACATATTTAAAAAATACAAACATGAAAAATATATATACGAATGTAAATACACACACACACCACACATATTAACATACATATGCGCATACACGTATATGTATACACATATATAAACAGACATATGTCCGCATGCATGTATGTATGAATGTATGTATGGTATTTTGTGTTGCTTCTTTTTTATACACACATTTCTTTCAACGCAGAACTGTTACACACCAACACATACACACACGAGCGCGCGCACGCAACTATATATGACATAATACAATATATATATAATATATATATATATTATATATATATATATAATATATATAGTGTGTGTGGTGTGGGTGTGTGTGTGTGGTTGTGTGTGTGCGTATGTATATGTATATGCAATATTATATGTATATATGTATATATGTATATATATATATAGGTAAGCACATGTATGTGGTTGTGTGTGTCGAGGAGTGCGTTTTGCTCGTTTTACTCCTCCCCCCTCCCTTTGGTTGCTTGCTTCATTAAATCCTATTGCCTGATCCTACAATATTCATTTCCACAGACTCTAACAATATCCACCTTATACATTCAATAGAAATCAATAACCTAATTGTGTATATTGATCTAACATAAAACACAGCAATCAATCAGCCATTCAGTATATGTATCTGTACAGGGGCCATAGAAATACGATGACGTCATACTAGTGTTTGATTTTGCTCCAAGCTTGTTGCCAGTTTCTCTATACCGACACTGGACTAAGACGAATATACAGATACGCAGGTACATAATGTGTATGTATGTATATGTGCGTATTATATGTGCGTATATATAATGTATATATATCTATATATAATATATATATATATATATATATATATATATATATATATATATATATAATATATATATTTATATGTATATTTATATATATTATTTATATATATTATATAGATATTTATATATATATATATATTTATATGTATTCTAATATATAGTATATAGAATGCCTCACATATTTGTGTGTGTGTATATAAATGTTTGTTTCTGTCATTGGTAATAAAGGCAATTTGACATTAGACTAAAGAAATACTCGATGATTCTGTGTAAAGAATATATTTATTATCTTTTATATACGGAAGGATGATAGTGACTTCGAAATTTCGGTCTGTTAGCCCTCCTCGGATACAATCGGATGCTAGAAGGCCAAAAGTTTGAAATCAGTCCTCTTTCTTATCTTCGTTTATCTTTGATATTGTTTTTCTTGTGTCAATCATTACCCGGCGTGAAATGCTGGTTACATCACACTGAAGAATTTTTAGTCAATCGAATTGACCCAGGTGCTCTCTCCTTTCAGGCCTGGTACTTCCTCTACTGGTCTCTTTTCGCGAACCCCTAGGTTACGCAGACGTAAACAAACCAATATCGGTGTTCAAGGCGAGAGAGAAGAACTCAAAGAAATATACATAGACACGCATATTTATACGGCAAGCTTCCCTCAATTTCCGCCTATCCAATTCTGGTCATAGTGCTGTGCTCAACATTAGCAGAAGACACTTGCCCAAGGTAATACGCACCGGACTGAACCCAAAACCATGTGGTTGGGAAGCAAACTTCTTACATGCCAGTATTTTACATACACACACCCACACATACATACATACATACATACATATACATACGTGTGTATGTATGTATGTATATATATAAATAAAGTATATATTTATATGTATATGTACAAAAATATATGTGTATGTATATATATATAAAATATATAATTATATATATATATTTATATATATATGACCGCGTGTGTGTACGTTGGGGATTTTTTTTCCTCTTGTCTTGCCTTCCCTGGATATTTCCTTCTCATATGTTCCGACGAAGATCTCGCTCCGCTCGAAGCGTTAAAACCCTCCTTCTTTCCTTCGTTCCTGAGCGTCCAACAATACTATATTTGTTCCACGTATCGCGTTGTTGTGTTTTTATTTTTGTGCTTATTGTTTGGATTAATTTTATATAGATATATATATATATATTATATTATATATACATACTTTCACACACATGCACTCACATACATACATTCATGCATGCATGCATGCATACATATAGTCGAAGATATTACTGTGGTAAGTTAGTTAGTTAGTTAGTTGCTTCCAGGTCACATGGGTACACTAGAAGACGTTTACCGAAGGCTCCCATTTTGCGCAACCTTGGGTCAGTTCCTTTCGCTCTAGCCCCAGTTTGACGAAAGGTTTTTAATGGATTTGAAGGCACCCGAAAGATGCCTGTCATATATAAGTACGAATATAATTGTGTTTATGCGTGTGTGTGTGTGTGTTTGTGTGTGGTGTGTGTGTGTGTGTGTGTGTGTGTATGTGTGTGTGTGTGTGTGTGCGTGTTTACGTGCGAGCGCGTGTGTCTTTGCGTTTGTGTTCGTCTCTTTACCGCTTGACATTTGTTAGTATTGTTTAACTTTTTCACTTGTTTCAGTCATTTTGACTGCTGCCATGCTGGACCCCTGCCTTTAGTCAAACAAATCGCCCCTAAGACTTAATGTTTGTAAGCCTAGTACTTATTCTATCAGTCAAAATGACTGAAACAAGTGAAAAAGTAAAACAATGCTAACAAATGTCAAGCGGTAAGGAGACGAACACAAACGCAAAGACACACGCGCTCGCACGTAAACACACACACACACACAACACACACACACACACAAACACACACACACGCATAAACACAATTATATACGTACTTATGTATGACAGGCTTTTTTCAGGTGCCTTCAAATCCATTAAAAAACTTTCGTCAAAGTTCTCTTTAATCAGTCTCTTTAACCGAACAACTAAGTTACTGGAATGTAAATATACAGGCGCAGGAGTGGCTGCGTGGTATGAAGCTTGCTTTCCAACCACATGGTTCTGGCTTCAGTCCCGCTGCATGGCACCTTGGGCAAGCGTCTTCTACTATAACTTCGGGCCGACCAAAGCCCTGTTAGTGGGTTTAGTAGACCGAAACTGAAAGAAGCCTCAGACAGGTGTGCGGGTCTGGGCCCTTGCTATATATATATATATATATATATACACCGTTGATAGGCCAGCTCCTGCAATAGTTGTCCTGAGATACCATCCATTATGAACTTGCTGTGTTGTAAACATGATAAATATCATAGAGAGAGACAAAAGTTCGTACCAACAGGGGTCACCTAGAGCGTGAGATGCACTTTGGCCTTTTGGGGCCTTTTCAAGGGCGTCTACTCGAAGCCAGCCACATACTTTGCATTCTGGAAAAATGAATGAAACAATTGCTGACGTTGCAAATAACCTCTCGTAGTGGCGGCGTTTACTTTATGCTGTTTTTTTTTTGAGGGGGGGGGGGGTAATATTAATTTTTTTTTATTGCCCACACAGGGCTAAACATAGAGGGGACAAACAAAGACAGACAAAGGGATTAAGTCGATTTCATCAACCCCAGTACGTAACTGGTACTTATTTAGTCGACCCCCGAAAAGATGAAAGCAAAGTCGACCTCGGCGGTATTTGAACTCAGACCGTAACGGCAGCCGAAATACCGCTGAGCATTTTTAATATCGCTTATAGAGAACGTAACGAGTACAATATTTCTGCTTTGTTTTTGCTTAATGTTTGAAGAATTACTGAAAAATGCAATGCCTTTTTTGCACAGGGATCCTCAATTTTCGCATTCCCAGACACATCAACAATTTTCGAAACTACTTTCTTTTCGTTTTCTGAGGGTTTTCTTCATTTATTTTTATTGTACCACCGAACTTCAAGATTTAAAGAATATTTGATTGTTCTCATCGAAGGAACAACCAGCCGATTATTCCACTTAGCAACAGTTTCCTGTTACATGTTAAAATTTCTTACAATCCTTACCTTTCGGGTTAGGGTTCGGGTTAAGGTTACCCTTTAGTAAAGGGTTTATATTTTCGACAATATGATTCTCCATATCATAATAAGTTTTGCTTGATGCATAACGTTATATTTTACGCAGGATTCACTTTTTAAAAAATAATTAAGCATTCTCAAGAGGAAATCTTTGAGTTTAATTTATTCCGCATGACACTGAGTAAATGGACTCTTTGTTGAATATGTGTGTGGGGGTGATGCATTTGTAAGATCTGAATTCAATAGAAGGAGTTATTGATATTGTGGTTCAATAAAATAACGGCCTTCCTTTGTCGGGAAACTTGTGATGGTTTCGCCATACTTGTTGCTACTTGTCTCATTCTATAGGTATGAAATAGAGCGTTTATAGTATATGCATTTATATATGTAACCATGGCTGTCAGCGAATGGATGAATCCCAGAGATATGTGTATGTGCGTATGCGTGTACGTGTGAGAGTGCGTTTGCGTACATAGATGCGTGTATCAATTAATACATGTAGTTGTGTTTGTATTCTTGTAAACATGGGCGTGTTTTGATAGACAGAGAGAGAGAGAGAGAGAGAGAAAGTTAGGTAGGTAGGTACGTAGAAAGACAGATAGAGAGATAGAGAGAGAGATTGAAAGAGAGATAGATAGATAGATAGATAGATAGATAGATAGATAGATAGATAGATAGATAGATAGATCGATAGATAGATAGATAGATAGATAGATAGATAGATATATAGATAGATAGATAGATAGATAGATAGATAGATAGATAGATAGATAGATAGATAGATAGATAGATAGATAGATAGATTGATAGATAGATAAAGAGAGAGAAATAGAGAGATAGGTAGATAGATAGATAGATAGATAGATAGATAGATAGATAGATAGATAGATAGATAGATAGATAGGTAGATAGATAGATAGATAGATAGATAGATAGATAGATAGATAGATAGATAGATAGATAGATAGATAGATAGACCTGGATAGGGTTGGTTATCGATGTGTTACCAATGGAGCACTTAGCCTTAACTTCTAGCTAACTCTCTCTGGAGGTAAAATTGGGAAGTATACTGGTGCAGAAATTCCCGGTACATTCGGAGACCCCCTTCGGTCACGAATGAACATGGGATTGCACCTAGAAAGTAACCCTCCCAGGCACAAGTCCGGGCAAAGTTGTTTTATGGAAGACCAGCAGTCGCCCATGCATACTGGCCTCCCCTCTCCATGCCAACAGTGTTAACCAAGGGAAAGGCAAAGGCCGATACAGCTTGGCACCAGTGACGTCGCAACTCATTTCTACAGCTGAGTGAACTGGAGCAACGTGAAATAAAGTGACTTACTCAAGAACACAACACGCAGCCCGGTCCGGGATTCGAACTCACAAATTCACGGTTGTAAGCTCGGCGCTCTAACCACTGAGCCATGCGCCTTCACTTCCGGTAATAAAACCGATGTGTGAGTGTTGCGAAGTGAAACATTTCTTTGTAGAAAGGGAACTATATAGAGAGGCACAGAGAGAGAGGGAGGGTGAGAGTGAGTGAAGATAGAAAGAGTGGCTCCTATTATGATTGCCAATAAATGCAGGGTAAATATTGTGTCAAATAATATTTCTGTGCCTGGCTCTGTATGTATATGTATCGATGGTATCCATGCATATTTATGTGCGTGCATAAGTAGTTATGTTTGTGTGCATATATATATATATGTATGTATGTATGTATGTATGTATGTATGTATGTATGTATGTATGTATGTATGTATAATTTTATTTAATAGTCTATGAATTACCAATACTTCTTACAATTACTTCTCGTTCAATTCAGATAAATATTTACTTCAAATTTAAGTACAAATCTAGTAAGTCAGTTACCTCAATGGTCAGCTGGTACTTGTTTCATCGACTGCAAAACGATAAAGGGCAAAGTCGATTTCGAGGTGATTTGAACTCAGATCGTTAGGACAAACGAAATGTCGCTGAGCATTTGACCTCGCGTTACTTACGATTCTGCCAGCTTAGACAAATATTGTCCTCAGTCATTTGATCTTATATGTATATCTTATCACATTTAATGTCATAATTACTAGATTTTTCCCGAAGTTATTGTTCATTGTTTTCACATTAATTCCTGGCTTTCAACAATGAAAGTTTTAAATAATGTTTTGTTTTCATTTTCTGACTTAACATTAAGAAAAAATAGCTTTAAAGAATTTGTCAAGCAAAGAAGAGAAAACATTTTGTAAACTGTAGCTTGAGTAAAATGGAATTTCTTATTAAACTGTCTCTTTGTTTGATGTCTGTCAATATTGTTTACATCAAATAGCATATATCGAAGCTAATGCAGTGTGTGTGTTTGTGTCCGTGTGTATATATATGTGTGTGTGTGTGTGTTGTGTGTGTGTGTGTGTGTATGTTTCAAAGTACAGCCGTCACCTTCAAGTGACTTTTACTTGCTAATATGTACTATACTGAGAAGTACATTCTTATGTCGTCGGGAAATAACATAGACATCTTTCTTTTTGTCCACAACCCTCTACCTACGATGTGCCAGACGGTAGGAGGTGGACAGGGGACAGCAACAACACTCGGCTGAAACCTATTTCAATCAGGAAAACCGAATTACAGCAAAAACAAAATAAAACATCTGGCTCAAGAAAAGAACGCACCCCAGGATACAGTAACCGAACGCAGATCCTTCTTATTTGAGACCATCTCCTTCACCATGAACTCTCGCGCTTTCATACACACATCACTGGACGGTACACACACGCACACACAGACACATATAATATATATATATATATATATATATATATATAAAGTTAATCCAAACAAGAAAACACAGAAAAAAACACAGCAACGCGAGGACATGGAACAATTAAAGTATTATTTGACGCTCAGGATAGAAGGGAAGGAGGGTTTAACGTTTCGAGCGGAGCTCTTCGTCGGAAACAAGGAGCAGGAAAGATCCCGAGAAGGGAAGACAGAGGAAAAAAACTACTTTTGCTGGTGGTGCTCAAGAGATCACATGTATATATATATATATAATATATATATATATATATTTCTTTACTACCAACAAGGGGCTAAACACAGAGGGGACAAACAAAGACAAACAAAGGGATTAAGTAGATTACATTGACCCCACTGCGAAACTGATGCTTTATTTATCGAAAGGATGAAAGGCAAAGTCGACCTCGGCGGAATTTGAACTCAGAACGTGACGACAGGCGAAATACGGCTACGCATTTCGCCTGGCGCGCTAACGTTTCTGCCAGCTCGCCGCCTTCATGTATGTGTGTGTGTGTGTGTGTGTGTGCACATACATATTTAAAGGAGCTCTCCGTCTCGGTTACGACGACGAGTGTCCCAGCTGATCCGATCAACGGAACAGCTTGCTCGTGAAATTACCATGCAAGTGGCTGAGCACTCCACAGACACGTGTATCCTTAACGTAGTTCTCAGGGAGATTTAGCATCATACAAAGTGTGACAAGGCTGACCCTTTGAAATACAGGTACTGCTCATTTTTGATAACTGAGTAGACGAGAGCAATGTGAAATAGAGTGTCTCGCTCAAGGACACAACGCGTCGCCAGGAATTGAAATCCCGACTTTACGGTCCGAAGCCGAATGCCCTAGCCACTAAGCCACGCGCCTTCACACACTCACACATATATATGTACACACACATATGCTTTTATGCGCATGAGTGTGTGTGATCGTTTTAATTTGCTGCACCAAAATTTGTAACGTCTGTTGCCAAAAATAAATGGAATAAGAAAAACAAGATACAATGAAATATCGTCTGCAGTTTCACTAAAACGTTGCCACTGAAAAGCTAATGTTGTTTCTTCGAAGTTTCTGGAAATGTTTTAAAAGAAAACTGATTTAGCTCCCCATTTGTTTCAGAAATACCATTCAAGACAGACATAAAAAAAAATTATGAGACATTGAAATAGAGAAAACAGAGAAAAAAGAAAGGAGAGAGAGACAGAGACAGAGACAGAGACTAACAGACAGACAGGTAGACAGACAGAGGGTGAATGAGAAAGAAAGTTTGTTTAAAAGATTAAAAATAGCAAAAACGGTAACAGAATGCAAAGAGCAAATAAAAGATAAAATAAAATTAGAATGTCGGAAATTTATTGAAACAGTTAACTATTTGGTGTGGAGCTCTCTCTTTCTCTCCTTCTCTCTCTCTCTCTCTCTCTCTCTTAGTTTCTCTCTCTCACTCTCTTTCTTTCTTTCTCTTTTTCTCTCCGGTGAACTCTAGCGTAAAGAGTCATGTGATTTTTGTTACGACTACAATACTCTCAGCAAGTTCTGACATGAATGGAGTCATGCAACATTCGTATCAATATTATCAATGATGAGTGGTGGACTAGAAATCAAAGATTAGATAAGGAAAATGGTCAGCGTAAGTTTTGAAATGTTGGGAGCGCTGTAGCGTGGAATTAGGTTCCTGCTCTGTCCATGACCATGCTTCCATTCTCGGCAAAATGTCTGTTACTTCACTAATAACAACATCGTTATCTTTCCTTTCTTAATCTGTAGCAATGGGTACTCTAGCGTGTTAGTATTCAGTCGGATAGCTGAGTCACTCACACATTACTGATTCAACATTACTGACAAATCGTAAAGGAGGCGATTATTTTCTCGTTGAATTCGGCAATAACATCAAGATGAAGTACTATCAACCGACCTCTTTGGACTCTTGTTTATTAAACGAAATACTATAAGTTTTGGTAACTGAAGGAGCTCTTAATAGCTGTTGCACTTTCTCGTTTCATCATAAATTTGACAGTGTGTAAGTGGATACGGAATTATAATTCACTTGTTCAGATGTCGTTGAGTAGAAACGAGAATACGAAGCGTGGTTATCGAACAATAATCTCTTTATCTTTATTTATCTCCATTTATCTCTGTTTATCTTTATATCGATCAGGGTATTAGCTCAGTGACTGACTCGATGTATTTACACCTATTTGTCTACAGCAAGATATTTTCTCCCTGACAAAATGCAGTGAATTACTTTCTTGCGGGTTCGAAGAAGCCTCAACATGTAGAAGTTCCGCAAGGCCGTGAGCTGGCAGAATCGTTAGAACACCGGGCGAAATTCTTAGTGGTATTACTTCTGACCTTACGGCCTAAATTCAAATTCTGTTGTGGTCTACTTTTAATTTCATTCTTTCGGGGTCAACAAAACAAGTACCAGTTGACTGGGCTCGATGTAATAGACTAACGACTAAGAGTATAAAAAGTGTACACTTGTGCCAAAGCCATGCTCAGCCAGTGTGGCACAGGAGACTCATCAAACCAGTATAATCTCAATCTCAAATTCATGGCCTCCACATCAGACTATGTTTGATGTAGAGAACATGCAAAGGTCTTCGTCTTGCTATGGACTGAACATGAGCAATCCAGTACGTAGCTGGTAACAATTCTTTACCAGATTTCTTTGACTGCGATCTCCTCTTCCATTTACACCTGGATTGTGTGACTTTGTTGTCTACCCACTGTCTTCCAAGTTTTCCGAGGAGTCTTTCTTTTTTCAATCTCTTGAGTACCACTCAATGACTGCACGGCTCCATCTGTTATCTGTAAACATAGTAACGTGTCTGATGTAGCAGAATTTCTGCTTTCAGTATTCTGCTATCACATCGTTCGCTCCAGTTTGTTCTCAAATTTCGTTGTTTGGGATATGCTCTCGCTGTGATATTCTTTGCGTGGATCTTTCTATGTTTCTCTTTGACATAACCAGTTGCTGCTTGGAAGTAGCCTACCTTTGCATATAAGAGACTGATCGAGCTACTAAGACAAATATCTTGCCGTTGACATCTAACGTGGCAGAATTACAAACTTTGGAAAATTCTTAATTTTTGATTCAAAATGTATCGAGACAGGTGCTATAAAAAGAAAACTACAACACCTATTAAATCGTCATTTAATCGTTTTCGAAGTAGTCACTCTCTGAAGCCACGCACTTTATTCACCATCATTTCAGTTGATGGAAGCATTCCTGGAAATCCTTTTTGGGGATTACAAGCTGCTGCCTCGTCGCATTTTTTGGATTTCTTCGACGTTTTGTAATTTAGTTGGGGTTTTCGACTGCGAATACAGCCTTGGTTTCGAAGTTTATAGCCACAGACTCAATATTCAGCAACAGTTATGACCGCTTCAAAACGTGTTCGCCTTCCTCTATACAATCAGGTAGATCGTGGGTTTGTGGCAGACCCAATTTTCGACACGATCCCACTCGACTCACTTTACTTCCAAGCAATCCCATAAGCAACAGAAGTGAGCAAGAACGTTGTAACTTAGGGAGCATGCGCGACAGAGTTGAGGGTCAACTTTGAGCCAAGCGGCTTTACTCTGCATGCTGAAGCTCCGTTACCATAGCAACAGTCCTGATATCCGTATATCACATATCCTATATCTTCTTTAATAGCATAGAATATAATACCATCTACTGACTGGCAAGGACTCTCAATAATGCACAACAACCACCGACTTAGATACACTGTATGTTTCTTCTAAGCGCGACCTCTCCTGCGAGAGCATGCATTCTACTGAACTACCAAATTTTATACACATCCATCTAATTGTAATCGCTTCAAGCGCATCCAGACTGTTTGCTGTCTTCTTGTTTTCGTCTTGTCTGTAATATTAGGTCCTTTAAGCTTTCTGTCAATCGACATCTTTGAAAGTGTACCCCCACCCACTTCTTTCATTCCTTTTGTAATCCCTTATGCTACAATGGCTTCAGGCCTTGTTTCAGACAAAGCTATACAAAAATAAAATAAAATAAAATAAAACCCTATAACCCTTGAAATATTCTAACTGAAAGTCAACTCTTTCGATCTAATCAATGTATGAAAGCATGCAACGATTTCACATATGGAACACACTGCTGCTGCTGCTGCTACTACTACTACTACTACTACTACTACTACTACTACTACTACTACTACTACTACTACTACTACTATTAATGGTGATAGTAGTAGTAGTAATAATAATAATAATAATAATAATAATAATAATAATAATAATAATGAATAATTAAAAAGAAAGAATTATCAATGCAGGCATTTACGATGACTAATGTAATTTCTATGATACGTGTAAAGTATTTATCAGTAATATAGAATAGCTTGCATCACTAAGTTGACAAAAGTGACAAAAGAACTATTGATTAATTCATATTTCAAATCTATAATTCTATAAAGGTTTAAGGGGGTGATCCATAATTCCCTCGATTCCCATAAAATATACACCCCTAACACCGTTGATTAGTTGACATAGCAAAATCACATGATAAAGTGTTATAATATTTCAGCGATAAATGAACTGGTAATGGCAGTGTTAATTGCGTTGCTTTATCAGATGAAGAGTCGTGGTTGGATGGTTTTAGAAAGGCAATGAAATATTTCTGCTCCATTGATATTGCAGCATATTGAGAAACTAAAGAGAAAGACTCTGTGATTCTGCATAAACTACAGTCGTAGTTCGAGCGCTGTGTGAACAAGCGCATGTATGTTATATAGCGGTAGCTGCTGAGGATTTGTCAGACACACGTATTCATCATCTATCTGTCCTTCTCTATCATTATTTACCTGGCTATCTGTCTATCTATCGACCTATCTTGTCGCACAGTGGACACATTTTTTTGGCGTTTATTGGGGTGATTTCACCTGATTTCGTAAAGGTGACTTTACAGCTGTTCTGCATTCGACAAGAATAAACAAATGCAAGGATAGATACTTATATATACGCATGTGCGTACATGCATGCGCACACGTGTGTTTGTGAATGTGTGTATGTGTGAGTGTGCGTGAGTGGGTGTGTGTGCGTGAGCGTGCGTGTGTGTATAAATTTAAATCACAATATATGGATTTAAGTAATCTGGTAGTACTCATAAAAAGCTCATTAATGTTTTATTCCACAAAACGTATAGAATATATAGTATGATACAGCCATGTCGGTGATTTATTGTTTATTAAACATAATAGTATAAATTCTTTACATGTTTTCAAGTTACAAAACAATTTGTCATGATATTAGAATTTTCTTATTATTAAATACAATTTCATCTCACTTACTCTAGGCAAATATCGAAGAAAGAGAATGGGGACTCTACATTCTACTCTACAACGCTACATTGCTGGATTAATACTCTTTATTTGCAGATTAACAAGGCTGCCATTACTTTCATGTCAAGAGATCTATACAACTGTTCAAACGTGCTGCTGTCATACCATTCGAAATGGAGATGAATAACAATACTTCCATGTGGCACGCCTGAACAATTGTGAACATCGTTTCACATGAAACTATTGGTAGCTATTTTAACCCACAAATAAATTACATACATACACACACACACACATACACACACACACATACACGCACACACATATGTATATACATACATAAATGCGTATGTATGTGTGCGTTCAAGTACGTACTCATTTGTATGTGTACGTATAAAAGTAGCTTTTCGTAGTCGCATTTGTTATATAAGAAAATACCTCAATAGACAGGGCGTCTCTGGAATATACATTTTTCATACGAATACAATTAACATAAGTTATCACAAATGCGAATTATTCGAAAACCATCTTAAGTCCTGGATTTCAACGTAGTTTAGCTATGATACCGGGAAATATGAAAAGTAAGAAGTTAAGAGAAAAATCATTTATTTAACACTTAACTTTCAATTATAGTTATGATATGAGATATCATTTGCAGCATGCGTCTATATAAAGTTATTTTCTTTATAAAAGATATTTCCTATTGTTTTCAAGGAGTCTGACGAAAAATGTATCTCTAGAGAGGAATGCCGAAGTAGATACTGTTTATAGACATTCTTGATATATTGAATGGTGTATTATCAACTTGGAAACTTAAAAGCTTTTCAGATCACCTCTATGACCTAAGACTTAAGTCTCTTGACCCTATTTATAAGACTGTCGTTTGAAATACAATAGGTTTTGGCAGTTTCCCATTAAATATTGTCAACCGAAAGCGATATTACCATTAAAAGAGATTTGTACGGGCTTATCAATTGAGATTAATATCTTAATGCATATCAGAATATGGATACTGCTGGTAGTAATACATACTATGGTAGAGATACTAACGCACGGCATCTCCCTCTGCCTCTCTATCTAACACACACATATATAACATACCATGTATGTATGTATGTATGTATGCGTGTATGGAAATATGTATGTATGATGTATATATATATATATATATATATATATGCATATACACACACACACACACACACGCACATATATATATATATATATATGCATATACACACACACACACACACATACGCATATATATATATATAATAGAAATTGGTTTCAAAGAGAAAAAGAAACCATACGTGGTAGATATATAGGGAAAGTAAGAAGAAAAAAGCGGAAATGCACATTGGATATTAAAATAATAAAGGCTTTTTTTATGAAAAGTAGCGATAAATATATACAATTAGATGAACTGAGGTCGAATTAAGAGGAATAAAAGTCACTATTATGAATTGTTAAAGGGATTCAAAGTCATGCTGGTTTCATCAATTGCTGTTCACTGGCTTATATATATATATGTATGTATATATATGACGGACTCTCCTATCGAAGACGACGTATGAACGTTCGGCGTTTTTCGAACGGGCTGCACAAGTGATTTGTTTATAGTGATCAAATAATCGTGCCGCACATTAGCTCACTCTCTCCATCAAATCGACGTTGTCTGAGCAGGAGCACGGTGTGCCACGCGTCAGGTGCCGAAGTGATCGCGTAGCAACGTGAGATGAAGTGTTTTGCTCAAGAACACAACGCACCATCCGGTCTAGGAATTGAAACCACGATCTCCCGATCGTGAATGCAACTCCCTTACCAAAAGGTCATATGTTAATATCGAACTGTGAGAATGAGTGCACAACACCACATTGGTGGATAAGTATTCCTTATTTGTTGGGAGAGACGTTTTTGACAGTTATTCGAATCTGTAACTTGGAGCGTTGCTGTTCGTCTCCGAGTTACAGACTTGAATAAATGTTGAGAGATACCTCACCCAATATGAAACCAAAGGTTCCTGGTGATTAGTTGATGAGAGAATCGAAGTTGTGAGGGTTGTGATAAAAGTGAGAGAAGGCGTGCAGTGGCGGTGGGGGGATAGAAAAACGCATGAAAAACGATGTAGGAGATGAGAAAATAGAATAGGCAGAAGTTCAGAGGAAAAGTTACAAAGTCGATAAAACGTTGAAAAATTAATGAGTGGTGAAGGATAAAAAATGTAGGTATAATATCCGAAAAAGGGTTGAGCGTGAAAGTATATGTAAAAAGACAGAGAGAAGAGGAAGAGAATGACTTTGAAATAGAAAAAAGCACGAGGAGGGAATTTTGCAAAACGGAGAATTGCAAAAGAGGATAAAAAGTTATGTACAAATGGGTTCTATAAAAACTGTAGAGAGAAAAAAACGTTATTTTACATAAAACTGGTGTAGTTCAGAGGGAAAGTTACAAAGTCGATAAAACGTTGAAAAATTAATGAGTGGTGAAGGATAAAAAATGTAGGTATAATATCCGAAAAAGGGTTGAGCGTGAAAGTATATGTAAAAAGACAGAGAGAAGAGGAAGAGAATGACTTTGAAATAGAAAAAAGCACGAGGAGGGAATTTTGCAAAACGGAGAATTGCAAAAGAGGATAAAAAGTTATGTACAAATGGGTTCTATAAAAACTGTAGAGAGAAAAAAACGTTATTTTACATAAAACTGGTGTAGTTCAGAGGGAAAGTGAAAGTCAATAAAAAGAGTGAAAGTAAAAAAGGTTGGACGTGAAAGAATGCGTAAAATTATTTCAAAAGACACAGACGAGAATTTCGGATTGAAAATATGCAGATATGCAGCACGTAGAAGTTGCGGCAGGGAAACTGCAGAGATGATTATAAAAATCCATATAACAAGGAATGTTATTAAAAAAAAAGGATACATGTACATACATACATACATACATACATACATACATACATACATACATACATACATACACACACACACACACATACATACACACACACATACATACATATATATATATATACATGGGATAATTGCTGTGAAGCATTGTGTAGAATAGTGGGCATGCGTGGAAAGGTGTTGCTATAGCAACCAGCTAGATTCCTGTAACCCTTTTCTATTGTCTACATTTGGCTTTCTTTGGTGTATGAGAATGGCCTCAGAGATTCTAAAGTTGCCCCTGTTCCACAGTGTTGCCATTTGTGCACTTTGAATTCGCTGCCTGGTCTGGCATTTCCGTAGATGTTTCCTCGTGGAAGTGTCAGCCTGCAGGTGGTACTTTATGTGTATATGAAGTTTTCTTGTTATGCTATCGATGTAAGATGCGCCACATTTGCCCCAGATGATCTCGTATACAACATAGGTCCTCTGGCACAATTCACGTTCGATAATGTGCACTTCTAGGAGTGCACTCTGGGGCCATCCTCATACACCAAACGAAACCAAATATCAAAAACAGAAGAGAGTTATAGGAAACTTGCTGGTTACTATCGCAGCACCTTTCCGCGCATGCCCACGCCACACACGCTCACACACACGCGCATCGTTAAAATTCGTTAATTTCTTGAAAATGGAGTCATAACCCCAAAATATTTTGCTTGTGAGGAAAAGGTCACAATTAAAAGCAGTAAAACTATGATTTAAATTATTTCAAATTATTTGATGACTGAGCAAAGATTAGACTCGTGAATGCGTCTGTTTCAAATTTGCAATGTACTTAACGACACTAAATGTATATATATACGCACACACACACACACACATATATAATATATATATATATATATATATATATATATTATTTTTGGGGTGTCATCATGTAACAATCAGACTAATGACTAAGAAACTCATAGCCTTACACACTTAAGGTCCAGGTACATCAAAAGGGAATTTTTCATTGAGAAAGTGATTGGCAATTGATATTTTTAAATTTTAAATTAATTTATCTCCGCCTAAATAAATATAAAACATCTCTTTCCTTTTTTTCTTCGATTGCCTGAGAAAATGTTGAAACCTGAGACTAAACGTCACCATCATTGTTCACCGCTGTAACATCCCTTCTTACTCATATACGGATACAGAGTCACATTACAAGTATTTTAAAATATATGTGGACTTTATAGACACCCTATATATATATTGTGTGTATGTATATATCTATCTATCTATCTATCTATCTATCTATCTATCTATCTATCTATCTATCTATCTATCTGTCATCTGTCTGTCTGTCTCTCTCTCTATCTCTCTCTATATATATATATATATATGATGTGCCATACTAATAC
>NC_043000.1:38889725-38902225 GCF_006345805.1 Octopus sinensis
TAAAACACCAACGAAACATATTTGGTCGGAACAAGGGTTAATAATTTATATTGTTCAAATATAAAAGAGGGTCAAATATTTTATCGAATTGTTTCATAGTATTATAGTAAAACGAATTAACTTATTCACAGTTAGTTGTCTTGTATTTAATCATTATGTATATATTGATCACTAGTGTAGGCAAAATTCCACAATTTCGCGAGAGTTCCAGACGAGATGATCGACCAAAATACTTAACTAATACTGATTTTATTGACCGTTGAAGAATGAGAAAAACTAAGATGTGCTTGGAATAGTTTTACTCTAATCGAAAAGGGACATAACCGCATATGCGCTAGACAAAATTTCTGAAACTTTTCCGTGGAGACTACCGTGGAATTTTTATATAGACACAGGTGAATTTTTATATGGATTCAGACTTAAGCTGGATGCTGGATGGGAGTGACGAAATTGTAATTCATTAAATAAACTATGTCCCTAGGCTCTGTGCCACCTGGCAAGCGATTGCGCATCCCTTCTTTTCAGGTACTAAGAAAAGCCTCACAACAACAGAATTCCCATTGCCATTCCCAATGCAGCATTAATCGTATATGTTTATATATACAATCACTATACAGAACGAACGCTACTGGCCTTTTGGACGCTACTCAACAGGTTTTTAGTTTTTATCTTCTATAGCTTTTATCTAATTGTTTCTTAATGTGAAGATACGTGTCTTCACACCAAGAAGCTATTAGCAGTTCTTACATTGATACTGTGTATATTAAATGATATATATATATATATATATATATATATATATATATATATATATTATATAGATATATATATATATATATGTATAGGCGCAGGAGAGGCTGTGTGGTAAAAACCTTGCTTCCCAATCACATGGTTCCGGGTTCAGGCGTACTGCGTGGCACCTTGAGCAAGTGTCTTATATTATAGCATCGGGCCGACCAAACACTTTTCACAGAGAATGCAGAGACCTTACAAACCCTATGCACATCATCACAACAGTTGGTCTATAAGTTCCAAGTACTTTGACATGTTAGAATAAAGGAAAAAATATAAATCTAAAATTTATTCAATTTGGAGAAAAAGACTATCGCTTATTATGAGTAGGCATAGTACTTATTAACTGGGGGGAAAAGCCTTATTAATCAAGTGAACATATTAGGGGTCAAAATATATACTAAGAAAGATGGAAGAGGGAAAATCAAAGAAGGAAGATATTCATAGGTTTAGTAGAATGTGATATTTTATAATATGAAGAGAGGTAATTTAGAAGAGTAAATTATTCAAATTTCATGGATAGTGAGTTGATATTAATGAATTAAAATATAGGATCTGTTGGAAATAAAATTTACTACCTGCGGTTAAAAGTTAATTAGTTAGGTAAAAATATCTTAGGTTAATTATATATTAATAAATGGAAGTGAGATAATCAAGATGAACCAAATAGTTTCCCTAGGGACATAGGATTAATACTACTTAGTACTGGAGAACATTATAAAAAAGAAGAATTTAATTCTAAGTTTGCAATGAAGTTTTTTAATCATCTATGAGTGTTAAATTAAAACCAGTATGGTATATTCGTTCCTATTTGATTAAATATATTTTGTAAAGATATCTTAGACTAATTATATATTAAGAAATGGAAGTGAGATAATCAAGTGAACCGAATAGTTTCTTTAGGGACATAGGATTCATACTATTTAGTATTACTACTATTTGGGATTCATACTATTTAGGATTCCAACTATTTAGATTCATACAGTTTAATTTTAGAAAAAAGAAGAATTCAATGTTAAGTTTGCAGTGAAGTTTTTTTAGTCATCTATGAATGTTAAATGTGTATTCCGTTGTGTATCTCAAGTCGGATCTACCTGGTTGCGAAACAAACGTAGCACACAGCCGTCTCTGTGTTATTTTACTGTCTTTTTCAGGTTGAGCCTCGCAATCAAATTCAGAAAAGTTTCATCACATTTCATAAAGGCAGATAATTAAATATAAGAAATCATGTCATTTAGGTCGGCGCACTACCAGTTTTTTCACCACCTTTTATTTAAAAATTATTGAAATTCCAGTTCAATAACGTCTGGTTTATTTTCCAGTGCCTGATTGAACTATACTATAAATGATTGTTTCGGATTTTATATAGTCCCAGCATTTAAGCTATAACATCTTAAAAATCGATAACCAGCTAAATTTAGGATTAGCAGATATTTATAAATTTCAGACCCTGCGTAATGCTTCAGTTCTAAGCAAACAAGATTTTTCTCGATATTCCGGAAATTGTGTTTCAGTGTCTGAAGTTCTTCGGTAGTTAAACGGCGACCCTGAAAAAATGTTCGGCTGCAGAGATTTTTTAAAAATCTTTTCGTTTATTTTTTACTTGTTTCAGTTAACATACTGTGGCCATGACGAATTTTAATGGAACGATCGACGCAGCACTTGTTTTCGCTTTTGTTTTAAGGCTGGTGCTTATTCTGTCGGTCCGTTTTGCCGAACCACTACGTTACGGGAACCTAAACACACCAACACTGGTTTCCTGCGGTGGTGGGGAACAGTTACACACACATACACGCACACACACACAAATATATATATATATATATGTTTACTTTCCAACCACGTGGTACCGGGTTCAGTCTGACTTTGTGGAACTTTGGGCAGCTGTCTTCTACTATAGGTTGGAATCGTCCAAAGCTTTGTGAGTGGATTTGGTAAACGGAAACTGAAACAAGCCCGTCTTATATATGTGTGCGTGTATGTGTGTGTTTGTGTGTGTGTATGCGCACGTGTGTGTGTGCTCGTTTGTATGTGTGTGCGTTTGTGTGTGTATGTGCGTGTGTTAGTGTGTCTGTCTCTGCCTGTGCACGTTCCCCGCTACTGTTTGACAATCTATGTTGATGTGTTTATGTCTTCGTAAGTTAGCGATTCTGCAAAGATACTCATAGAATAAATACCAGATTTTTAAGGAACTAAGTACTATGGTCGATTCATTTTAACAAAGAATTCTTCAAGGAGGTGCCCCAACATGACCGTAGTCTAATTACTGAAACAAGAAAAAGATCAATGATGAAAGGTAAGTAAAGACCTCTTTTATACAGCAGAAGCGGTTTTAGGTTGAAAATAGCAATTTTTGTATCATACTTAATGCAGATATATCGCGGAAAGGAAAATTATATGGGGTATTCGCTCGGAGATAATTTTTCATATACTTACATATACTCTCACGTTGTTTGAAAGCTCGAAAATATATGAATAAGAGAAGAAAATCGTCCAGCAATAGTGGTGGTGATGCTAGATGCGCTGTTTCTTTTTATTATAGCCTGTTGACTGTTTCCTACATTAGTAGCAAGAGGGGGAGGGGGATTGCTTCTACGCATACGGTTTGTAGTACTTGCATGTTATTGATAAAGTTCAATGAGGCAGAAATGCGCACCTGGAATTCTTGTCACCGTTGCCGGACGATTTTTGTTTGTTGTTAATATATAAATACACTTCACGTCCATAAGATATTACCTCCTAACGAATACCGCTGTTAATTTTCGTTATCACGATGTATCAGCATTAATTATGAAACAAAAATAGATCTCCTAATATAATAATGAGTATTATGGTTATATATATATATATATATATATATATATATATATATATATATATATATATATATAATATATATATATATATAATATATATATATATATATATATATATATATATATATAATATATATATATATATATATATATATATATATGTATATATATTTATATATATATACTTGTCCAGAATCACGCCGCACGTGGTGGAGGAGAGAAAATCGTAATTCTATGAAGGTGAAGTAGTGAGAGTAATAGCACTGAATGAGAGGGAGTGATAGAAAGTAATAGCCATGAGAGAAAGGAAGGGGTGGAAAAGTCAGCGTTTCAAATCTGTGTGAGTATATATGTGTGTATGTGTGAGAGTGTACAAGGGAATTATGTGAATGTTTGTATTTGTCCTAATTATGTACTATGTTTTGTACCTTATACGTAAAATACTACGATTAGCCGTCATTATTGACGGCACGTGGTCAGCTAGTATATGTTAGAATAACAAGGATGCTGGAGAATTGATGGTGCAGTGAGTAAAGAACTGATATTTATTTACGTTTCTTTACGTTCGGTTTTCGGAGACCCACGAGGGATGAAGCTTCACATTTCGAACTTCTAACCAGATCCTTATATAGGTGAAAAGAAAACAAACTTTTTAAACTATATAATTTTCTATAAATTTTAGCTAAAATATTACAAGAACATAATTTCAAAGATCAATCAATTCATATAATAAGGCGAAGAATCGAAATAATAAATATAGACAACGGAATATTCCAAGTACGACAACTGTTGTATCCATAAATATAGACATAGGCGTAGGCGTGATGGTGTTGTTAAGAAACTCGCTTTACAACCACCACAAAGGGGTGAATCAATATGGTGAGCTTTGGGTATGCAATTTCCTGTCAGAGAGGTTCAATAGCCACTGTAGAATAGAGGGAAGAGAAAGAAAGGGACAAAATATTGAAGAATCGTTACTAGTGCTTTTACTAATATTTGTATTATTGTGGTGAGTAACTGTTTGCCAGCCATAGAACAGGTCTATTTTTCTGGTGTGGTTGAAAATATCTATGTGGCAGTTCAGTCGCCAAGGATGAACATGTGATGCGATAATATAAAATACATCTACATTTAGTATAAATTTAGCTCCTCAGAACCTGAGGTAGTTTTAGGTCAGTTTTGATAGTCGCCAGAAGAAATGATCACATGTTAAGTATCATTTAAATTTTGATTAAGAATAACAACAGAAGTCTTACTGGTTGGGCATGTACAGAGAGTTGTTGATTTGAATTTCGAGCTTCGCTTGACTTTTCTGTTTTTGCAATAAGCAAGTCTTAAAGTCATGTTACATATCAAAATTATGGGGCATCTTCACCGTAAAACGTTCATTGTTTGTGATGCGATGTCTGTTGGAATTCCCAACGATATTTCTATTGATTGTCGCTGACGTGATGTGATATTTTTGTGAGGTTAATATTTATTGCAATTCACAGCAGATACAATCTTGATATCCACTGTATGCGATGTTGTGTTTCGGTGAGGTTAATGGTTATCGTAAGTCGCAGCAGATACAATCTTAATGGTCATTGTTTGCGATGTGATGTTTTTGTGAGGTTATTGTTTCTAAACGGATACCTACAAATCGATCACCGATTCTTATCACAGCCAAATTCCGCCACTATTCGCTTCTCAACAATTCATATGCTTAATAGTGAATTCTTTTCATAGGCACGTCGAAAATAAGCTCAAGTAAGGGAAGCCCAGTATATTCTATCTCTACAGAAAGGGAAAAATTTAAACCGTTTCCATTAGCCCCAAATTCTAACATTCTGAAGTCGCAACAATATAAGAATCAAAGACGTTTTTAACATAACCACGATTTTAATGCAACAATTTAATAATTTAATATAAAAAGAAAAGTTAGATGTAGCAGGAGAGGCTGTGTGATAAGAAGCTTGCTTTCTAACCACGTCGTTCCAGGTTCAGTTCCATTGCGTGTCATCTTGGGCAAGTGTCTTCTGCTATAACCTCGGGTAGAATAAAGCCTTGTGCTAGTTGATTTGGTAGGCGGGAAATTGAAAGAAGTCCGACGAATATATACATGTGTGTAGGTCTATCCCCACCGCTTGAAAACCGGTGTTGTTGTTTACGTCCCCATAACTTAGCCTGTCACCCATTGCTTTTGTATATATCCACCAGCTCAACATATTTGCTTCTCTTGATTTCATTCACCCCCTCATTGCGGTGGTTCTCACGGGAAACGGGGAGTGCCATCAAAACAACTTGTTTGGATGTTTCTTAGATCACCTGACGCCATTGATGTTGAGACTTTGTCCAGCTCGACTTTCATCTCCAAAGGTTTTGCTCTGGCAAGAAGGCCCGAAGAAGTGAAACAAATAGTTGAAAACAGAGTCTTTACAAATATGTGAATGTTTGTTTATATTCAGTTATAATTTGGAAAAAAATAATTTTGCATTATTCTGCTGGGTTATAATTTTGTTGAGTACAAGTTTCTTATCTTTAAACAAGAATATTTCTGACAGTGACTTCGAATTTTCAGATTGAGATGCCAATTTAGGTGTTACTGTAAATGATTTTCTTGCTTAAAAATAATAAGGTCTTTACAAATAGCGATTTCTTTATTATCAGACAGCTAGCTGACTTTTAGAAGAGTAAAACAGATGTTCCGATTGGAATCTTCGGTTATTCTAGAAACCATTTGCTTGCGTATGATAACAATAGAAACATAAGAAGCAGAGAACTCAGAAAGCGCAAACTTTCACCAAGACAACACCAACGACCTCTCAACAATTACCCGGAGTGGATTTTTAAAATGAACCCAACCGCTCTCAAAACTTAAATAAAAGAACCGGAAAAATAAACCAGAATCCTTGTCCAGTACCGGATCGATCCTAAAATCTAATTAGTTCGCGCCAACCCCGATGCCAAATATCCCTGAAAGTTTCATTCGAATCCATCCAGCCGTTCATGAGATAACTTGTCCACGGCCAAACAAACAAACGCGACTGAAAACAATACCTCCACCTTCGCTAAGGCAGAGAAAACAAAATATATAATATTTATAGGTATAGGCATAGCTTTGGGGTGGAAAACTTTATTAAAAAATCACGTGGTTTTATGTTCGATCACGCTGCCTGTAAGCTTGGGAATATGGTTCTTTTCATAGCTGCAGGGTAGCGAAAGACTTGTGAGGTCAATTCGCAAGACAGAAGGAAGAAACCAGCATTAACCCAATGTATGATAGATGGTGAGGGGAGCGAGCTTATTAGTGAATGTGTGAGTGCATGTGTGTGTTGTGTGTGTGTGTGTGTGTGTGTGTGTGTGTGTGTGTGTGTGTGTGTGTGTGTGTGTGTGTGTGTGATGTTCATACATCTATAACTCTACCACATGTACATATTTAAGCCCATACACTCAGACAGACAATTATCTACATATGCACATGTACAGATACACACAAACATGTACATACATATGGATAACATTAATTACATAGAGCAATCAAAGGCGGTGAGCTGGCAGAAACGTTAGCACGCCGGGCGAAATGCTTAGCGGTATTTCGTCTGCCGTTAAGTTCTGAGTTCAAATTCCGTCGAGGTCGACTTTGCCTTTCATCCTTTCGCGGTCGATAAATTAAGTATCAGTTACGCACTGGGGTCGATGTAATCGACTTAATCAGTTTGTCTGTCCTTGTTTGTCCCCTCTGTGTTTAGCCCCTTGTGGGCAATAAAGAAATAAATATTGTATTGAGCCTTTATCTGAAATAACAAACTTCATTTTCATTTAAGCTTTTATACGACCGGATAATTTTATTAGAAATTGCATAAATTTCTAACGAACTGAAGACTAAGCTGACAATGAGCGAATTTGACGCCACGACTAAGGATCGAAGATAAGTACATTATCTTAAAATCGTCACAAATTTATTAGCAATCAAACAAAATGTTCTATATCTTACGTGTTTATGAAATTTTTCTAACTTTAGGTAGGTCAGCAATCTCATGGGGGGTTGGACGAAGGTGGGGGTAGTCGATTACATCGATCTCCACTGTTTAACTAACACTCATTTCATCGTCCCCGAAAGTATGGAAAGCAAACTCAACCTCGGCAGTATTTGAACTCAGAACGTAAACAGCCGAAATAAATGCCTGATAGTAGTTTGTGCAGAGCTTTAACGATTCTCTCAACTTGCGGCCTTCTCTGTTAGCTTATTTAAAAAAATATTCTTTTGTTTCAGTTGACTACGGCCATGCTGGCGCACCACATTTAATCGAACAAAGCGATCCCTGGACTTATTATTTGTAAGCCTAGTACTTATTCTATCGGTCCCTTTTGCTGGACCGCTTATCACGGGGGCGTAAACACACCAACATCGGTTGTCAAGTTATGATGGGTGGGGAATAAACACAGACACAAATAACAAACACACACATACATACACACATACATACATACATACATACATACATACATACATATATATATATATATGTGTGTGTGTGTGTGTGTAATATATATATATATACATAGACAAATACGACGGGCTTCTTTCAGTTTCCGTCTACCAATCCGTTCACAAGTCATTGGTCGGCCCGAGGCTATAGCAGAAGATACTTGCCCAAGGGATCACGCAGTAGGACTGAATCCGGAACCATGTGGTTCGGAAACCAGATTCTTACCACACAGCCACTCCTGCGCCTATATTATAAAAATCACTTTATTATAAAAAATCTCTTTCGACTAAAATTATATGCTAACTTAACCCAGATTTCAGCCCACATTATTAATTATAATTTAAGGTTACATCATTAAGCATTAATTTTCATGCGATTATGTATTCGGTGTTGACTCAATAACCTTAAACATTCGTAAATAACCGGTATATTTTTTACTTGTTTTCTTGACATTTAACTGGGTCATACCAGTTATAGTACATTTGTAGGGACGCATTATGTAGCACCAAGTACGATATACAAACTCCTCCTTCTCGAATCGATAAGCAGATACTTAATCACACAACTAATATGGCGTCATCTACGCAGTCAACTGATCTATAACGAGTCGCTGCTGCACCTAAATCTTTTAGTAATGAACTGTTACTTCTAGAACCGGAAACGATCCCTGCCGATGGCTTCCGGCAGTATTTCCGTTAGAAACTGCTTACTAGTGAAATAACCAGTAAATTAAACATATAATCAGTTAAGTAAATAAATGATTGGTTGCTAAGTCACTGGACTCGGCAATAAACGTAGTTAACTCGTTCACAGTTGGGAGTGAATGGCGTTGAACGTTTCTCACCTGTTTATTATGCGATCTTAGTGCAGATTACAATGATGCATGTCTGTCTGTCTGTCTGTCTGTCTGTCTGTCTGTCTGTCTGTATGTATGTATGTATGTATGTATGTATGTGTGTGTGTATGTATGTATGTATGTATGTATGATTGTATGTATGTGTGTATGTATGGGTGTATGTATGGGTGTATGTACGTGTGTATGATTGCATGTATGTATGTATGCATGTATGTACGTATGCATGTATGTACGTATGTGTATACGTATGTATGTACGTATGTATGTGTGAATGTACGTATGTATAAATGTATGTATGTACATATGTATGGATGTATGCATGTATGTACGTATGTGTGTATGTACGTAAAAGTTATGTATGCCTGTATGTACGTATATATGATTGTATATATGTATGTAATCTACGTAGTATGTATTATGTATATACATAACATATACCTGATTACGTATGTATGCATAGATATATATATATACATGCATATAAATATATGTATATAGTATATATATATATATATATATATATATATATTATATATATATATATATACATAAGTACGCGCGTGCACGTACATAAATAATTGTAGCGGAACATTTGCATTCAAAGCTCCTCTACAGGATCAGGATATCACACCACATAATACTCCAATACAGCAGACTTCCTTGTAGCTGACATCCAGGATATGCAACCCATGAAATTATGTCATGAGGGTTATAAGAAACATAAAGAGACGGGAAGAATAAATGGTGAATATAATTATCCGCGGATTACGGCCGTTTCACGGTCTTCCACATGCAATAGTTATTTCCGTGTATAGTGAATTATTTTACATGACAGAACTAATAAAGAAGCTACATAAATGCTTCAATTGTATATATACATGCAAACGTTTCTTCTCATATATATATATATATATATATATATATATTATATATATATATAAATATATACACACACACATATATAGACATATGTGTGTGTATGTATATATATGTATATATATGTATGTATATATTCTTTCTTTTATTTTTATTTTTTTATTTCAGCCATTTGACTGCGGCCATGCTGGTGCACCGCCTTTAGTCGAGCAAATCGACACCAAGACTTATTTTTATAAGCCTAATACTTATTCTATTGGTCTGTTTTGCCGAACCGCTAAGTTACGGGGACGTAAACACACCACCATCGGGTGTCAAGCGATGCTGGAGGGACAATCACAAACACACATGCATATACGTACATATATATATATACATATGTATATATATATGTATTATATATATATACATATATTATATATTCATATATATATATATATATATATATATATATATATATATATATATATATATATATATATATTAGAAATATTAAATTTCTAAATGTCTCCAAAGAGACATGAGCGGTGGTGGAGCGATAGAGTGGTTGTATACTGTCAAACAAACGTGACAGTCCCGTAATTTACACCACCGCAATTTAGCCTAGAAGCATCGACGCTTCCTGTCGGCTTTGACACAGTATACAACCACTCTATCGCTCCACCACCGCTCATGTCTATTTGAGACATTTAGAAATTTTATATTTCTAATTACGGTGACCAGTGATTAGATTTCACTGTAAATATATATATATTTGCGATGACGGGTTAAGACCCAGAAACATGCATGTCCTGATGTGTGAATCCTAGCTGATGGGGGTGCTTGCCTCCCCTTCGAAATATAAGGACACGGGAAATGTGTCAAAGCCAACAGGAAGCGTCGATGCTTCTTAGGGCTAAACAGCAATGGTGTAATTCCCTTACGAGACTGTCACATTATGTTGACAGTATACAACCACTCTCTCTATATAATATATAAAGGAAGGGCTTCTTTAGTTTCCGTCTACCAAATCCACTCACAAGGCTTTGGTGGGCTCGAAGCTCTAGTTAAGATATCTACCCAAGTTGCCACGCAGTGGGACTGAACCCAGAACCATGTGGTTGGTAAGCAAGCTACTTACCACACAGCCACTCCTGCGCCTATATATATTATTTATATTATATATACATACATACATAAATACATACACACTGTATCAGTGTATGGAAGAGCAGCTAAATATAAATGATATATTTTGCATCAGGTCAATTAAGATACAGGATCTATGTTTAGGAAATTCGCCATTCTTAATGTAAACACAAGGCAGGAAAGAGAGAGGAGAACAAGCAAAATACATAGATTTGAAAATATTAGAAAGTGTTTATTTATGGACATAAAACATAAACACGCAAACCAATATAAACGCAAACGCACTTGCCTATTTGATAAACCTTAAATATACATCCACACAATCAAATATGGATACACATTGATGCATATATACAAACATGTTAGGAAAAAAAATAGGATTGTATATACAGGCGAAGTCATAAACATGGGCTCAAATATATACATGTACATATATATATATATATATATGCATATATATGAGCATTTATGTATATAAGATAATATTATATATATATATATATACATATATAGGAGTGTGTGTGTGTATAAGGAGAAAGAGGAAAAGAGTGATAGAAAGATATAGCTATCTCTATGTAGCTGTAGGACTCATAGAACGGAAATGACCGGGAAATATCGATATCTGTTGCTCTCTTTCACTTCCGGGGCGGTTTCCTTTCCTCTAGCTTTGATGTGCGTTGTGATTTTAACCAATATGTGTTTAAAGGAGTCGCCTTTACGCGAAATACCGAGGCTTTTTAGCGTTTCATAGCATACATACATTTATAATGGTAAGCTTATCAATCTACTTCAAAGAAAAAAATTATATTATATTATATTATATATATACATACGTACATATATAGACCCAAACACACACATATACACAGATATGTTTACATGTATGTATGTATGTACGTACGTAAGTATGTATGTACGTACGTACGTACCTATGTATGTATGTATGTATGTATGTATGTATGTATGTAGGTGTGTATGTATGTATGCATGCATGCATGCGTGCATACATGCAAATGTGTATGTATGTTGTAGTATAGTAGCAAAGCAGATGAAGTATAAATTGTAGTTTAACTTAGTGAACATTCCCCGAATTTCTTACGTATATTGGGAAATGGCAAGTCCGCCGATTGCTAGAGGATTTATATAGATGCGGGTGCGTAAATGTGTGCCTCTGTGTGTGTAAATTATATATCTATACATCTAAAGCTGAAGTTGTCTGTGTGTGTGTGTGTGTATGTGTGTGTGTGTGTGTGTGTGTGTGTGTGTGTGTGTGTGTGTGTGTGTGTTGTGTGTGTGTGTGTGGCAGGTTTGGTAGCCTTCAACTAACACTATCTCCTCCGATACACTGCAGCGCAAGTTGACCAAAATTGAGAGTAGGATAGAATCGGACCATGTTAAGGCCAAAAATTATTTACATCAAAAAGGTGCTTTTTTTCTATGAAAATCCCTAATTTTTACGATTTTTTTTACTGCTGTATCGCCATTTTTCGATGTATTTCAACCAGAAAAAGATGTTCACTCAAAGAGAATAACAAGCTACATTATGCAAACTTTTTACTT
>NC_043000.1:38904277-38919277 GCF_006345805.1 Octopus sinensis
CAATAACCTACAAACGTATACACTCGAGCACATACACACACACACACCTGTGTTTTTGTGTGTTTGTGTGCATGTGATCATGTGTATGTGTGTGTGTGTGCACGCGCGTGAGTGTGTGTGCGTGCGTGCGTGTGTGTGTGTGTGTGTGTGTGTGTTGTGTGTGTGTGTGGTGTGTGTATGTGTGCATGTGTTTCCGTCTACAAAATTCACATACAAAGCCAGGGTGACGCGGATGGGATTCTGCCTTAAACTTTGTGGTTGTGCAAAAGCTTCGAAACCAAACAGTCACGTAATACCAATATATATATATATGATTCAAAATGTGACCGCGTAATATATATATATGTTTCTAAGTAGATTTTTCTCGCACCTAATATTCTTTAAATAGTCAGAACTTTAGTCTCGGTGACAAAGAACATCTAAGCACCCGTGCTCTCACCCACCGGAATGACCGCTGCCTGACCCGTTAAAATCTTCAACGCACCCCACACCCTTTTCAACATACATGATAAACAGTTTGGCCATGGGCTCTTAAAGCCTCGTTCGATTTGTTTTGCTCCGCCTCTGTTCTGTTTTGTTTTTTTTCCAACGGATTTCCTATTTCTTCCTGAAGAGAAAGACACAATATGGTCTCCTTATTCAATCGGAATTGGTAAATTGTGCCTTTCGAAACACGTGTAGAATGCAATAAAACGATTTCTGTTCAATCTTCGTTCAACTCCATTTCTTCAATTCACTAATAATATTAAAATCAATTATCCGCACACCGCACGGTTGCAACACCATATGGTTGTACCTCCAACCGTGCTGTCTTCTCTGATTTTTTCTTTTTTGTTTCTTTCTTCTCTTCTTCTCTTTGCTTTCTGCTATTTCAACAAGATATATTAAACTTCTATTATTGCAACAAATTATTCATCTATATTGCATAAAATATATATATATTGATATATATATATCTATATATATTATATATATATATATATATATATATATATATATTTATAGATAGATAGATATATATATAGATATATAGATATAAATAGACAGACAGATAGATAGATAGATAGATAGATATAGATAGATAGATAGATAGATAGATAGATAGATAAAACTTACTTGGAAGTTGATGCGTGGCGTTCGATCATGTTTTCGTTTATCGTTGCGTTCTACGTTTTTTTTGGGGGGGGTATCCTGTGCCCATATATGCATGCATATATACATATAGTTGTAGGTATGTACATATATATGTATGTATGTACGCATATGTTTTATTTATTAAATTGTTATTATATATATATATATATATATAGCATATAGTTCAAGTCTATCATGGAAAGGAAGGCCGCAAAGTTCTGACCTTGGAGAACTCCTGCGTTGACAGCATATGTGTCGCTGACTCTGTCAGGGGTGCATACTAAACAATTGCAATCTGAATAGAGAGGGTGGATAACTTTTGCATCTTAACTTCATTATCCATAAGCAGAGAGAATCTGAAACATTGGCTCAGAGCCAAAAGCTTTGGGGGAATCCACAAAGACGATGCTACATAAAAAATATCTTTCTTTACTGAGATGTATTCAATGAGTGGAGAAAGCGTTTGGAGCAACCTTTGTGAAAGCCGTTTTGCCTTGATGTGATTAATATTTCGTTAGGGTCTCGGATTGCGTTTGAGCTTGGTACTGTTGATGTGTTTGGCAGAACATGATATCAGGTTAATGTCACGTTACGAGCCGTATCTCCACTTTTTCCGGAAAAGTATCATGCGACTCAACTTGAATTCCGATGGCGCTTGAGCTGTGATCTGAGAAAAGTTTAGAGTAAGAAAAAGTAAAAGAACTAACGCAAGATTCGGAAGAACCTCTGGAAACACACCATCTACATCACACGATATCCCGATCTTGAGCTCGTTAGAAGCAGTTAATACGTCACCAAAGATAATTCCACCAGTTAGAATATTAGTGAGCGGCGGTGAGATCAATGTCACAACGAAATTGTCTGCGGGAGTCTTGTGGTTGATCAATTTTTCAAAGAGGTTTTCCCAGCCCGCTAGTTGATCTTTTTGGTTGCTTGTCTTTAGTTTCGAGATGGCTAAGATTTACAACCAGACAAGTTTCCATATTGGCTTTCCATACTGTGGTGGTTTGTCTACTGTCGTCTGTTTCTTCTATACTGTTGATTTTCTCTTCGATTTAAGCTTTCTTTGGTCAACAGTAACCTGCTCAGGTCAGGCTTTTCGTTATAGTACTAGACTATGTACAACGACATGCTACGGTTTCTGAATTAGGCATAACTCTCCGTCCCTGCCAAGGTTCACGTCATCCCGCATCGTTCTTCTCGAACCGGAATAACTGCCTGTCTGTCTTCTACATTTTGGGACACCACCCCAACAAAATAAATAAATTAATTAATTAATAAAATAATAATAATAATAATAATAATAATAATAATAATAATAATAATAACAATATTAATAGCATAATAATAAAAAAACATAGTTTCATCGGTCTTGTCCTTGTACTAACTAGTAAAACAAAAAGAAAATAGTCCAGATGGGTTATGTCTGCAAGATTTGGCTGCTATTTCGAGGAAAGCGTTTGACTCCATAAAAGCTTCGTCATTGACCGGATAAACCCGTATCTGTAGGTATGTGTACATGTGTGAATATATGTGTATATGTGTGTGTGTTGGTGTAATTGCGTGTATGTGACCATAGCGATTCAATTTGTTAATTATAGCATTTATGAGAGATTACAGCTACGTAACCTTTTAGTTGATTTGCACTGCATCACTGATTGTGATGTTCAACAAAGCAGAAATCTGTGGTACAGTTCAGGTCACCTTTTAATATGGATCTACTTACAGTTTAGGCCTAACACAAGTGTTAACGAGATGTCACGTTATTACATGAAATCCGAAAATTGTCAGACATTTAAAAGGAAAAAACCCCTCTTAACACTACCACTATGGTGGGGTCTACCTGGTGATCCAAGGAGTCGATAAACACCTGAAACGATGTCAAGCGTTAAGGGTGGTGACTTATTCAGCGAACCGAATCTGACAGAGCGTGGGTAATTTAAGTTTGACAGCCAAATGTCAATCATGCAATAACTATTATTCGCCGTGGCAGTATCGTAAGAAATTTGCTTCCCAACCACATCGTTCCGGGTTCAGTTCCACCGCGTGACATCTCGCGCAAGTGTTTTCTACTAAAGCCTCGGGCCGATCAAAGCATTGTGAATGGATTTGCTAGACAGAAACTGAAAGAAGCTTGTCATATATCTGTGTGTGTGCGTGTGTGTCTGTGTGTCTGTGTGTGTGCGTGTGTGTGTCCGTGTTTGTCACCCATCACCATTTGACAACAGGTGTTGGTGTATTTACATTCTTGTAACTTAGCGATTCGGAAAATGTTAAAACTCTTAAATGATCCAATGGTCACTACTGTGGTGCCTTCGATTCCATGTATAATCTATCCGGGTTAATGTGTGACTAAACAAATGCTGTTGTTATTGTTGTTGTCTTTCCCTTCTCGAGCCATACCTGGCTCACAATGGACGGTTTCCCGGTTTCATTGGCGTAGAGGTTCCCCACCTGGACGGGACGCCGGTCCATCGCAGGTAAACTGCTAGATGCAGGAGGAGTGAGAGAGAGAAAGTTGTGGCGAAAGAGTCAGCAGAAGTTCACTATTAGCTTCTGCCGTAGCCGCGTGGAACTTGGGGGTTTCATTCATAAATACACACATCGCCCGGTCTGAGATTCGAACCCGCGATCCCCCGACCGCGTGTCCGCTGCTCTAACTACTAAGTTATGTGCAGCCACGTGGCTAAACAAATACAACAATAAAAGAGTTCAGCAACCACGGTAAATATCCCAGTAACGAGATAATCAATGAAACAAACGAATTATCGCGTTAACACTTATAATTACGGCTTCGTGTAATTATAAACTAAATTTACAACGCTAGTTGCTGTGGGTCGAAAATATTTCTACCTTTTAATGAGGTACCTCCGCGAAGGATTTTCAGATCTGGTAGTTATTTTATCGGTCTCGGTGAGCCGTTGACATACACAAAGACAAAGAAACACATATGCATATGTCTGTGAGCCTGTTTTTGCCCCTCCCCCACCATCGCTTGACAACCGATGTTGGTGTGTTTACGTTCCCTAACCTAGCGGTTCGGGAAAAGTAACCGATAGAATAAGTACTAGGCTAACAATGAATAAGTTCTAGGATCAATTTCTTCGACTAAAGGCGTTGCTCCCCGCATAGCAACAGTCAAATGACTGAAACAGGTAAAAGAGTATATATATATATATATATATATATATATATATATATATATATATATAATATATAATTGCAAGCGTGAAGTGTTTGTAAGCCATTTAAGAAACACACAAAAGCCGTTCGATCACTTCAACATTTAAGTTTAATTTGTCAAAATATTTTCGTCGCTAAAATCCGCAACCTGTTCACTGACAAAAATCCGCGGATTTTAGCGACGAAAATATTTTGACAAATTAAACTTAAATGTTGAAGTGAATCGAACGGCTTTTGTGTTTTTCTTAAATGGCTTACAAACACCTTCCACGCTGCAATTGTTTTCGTTTCAGCACACGATCTCAGATCAAATCACTTGCTATGCGAGTACATCTCCGTAATATATATATATATATATAATATCAGCATGGAGGGTGTTTATAAGCCATTTAGAGACACACAAAAACCGTTAAATTCGCTTCAACATTTGAATTTAATTTGCTAAAATATTTTTGTCTATTTGAGAGCTGCATCTTTTTGAGGGAATAATGCATTTCGAAGCAAATAAATTTATAAATAATAGCATGTAAATATGTTTGCCCAATCCATTCAGAAGGTTTCGATCGGCCCAGAGCTTTAGCAGAAGTCACTTTCTCAATGCACCACGGAGTAGGAATGAACCAGAAACTATGTGCTTTAGAAGCAAATGTGTTAGTACATAACCACGCCTGCGTTTAATTTAATTTATAATCAACAAGGGTGACATATATTAATTGGACAAGATTATCAATAAACCAATATATACTTTCTAAGAAACGAATTAAAAAATGGTACCAATTCGGAGCTTTTCTGACGCGATCCATCAGATTGGAAAATCGTGCTGGTTGAGTTAAGACACTTCGTAACGTTTCCTTTGTATTTGAGTTTTCCTATGAGACGATGAACCGACGTAAACTAACATCCCAATACAACAAAGCTAGCATCTGTCCGTTCGTTGCATAAATGGCGCAATGCTGGTAATCCCTTGGCAGAAATAGAATTAGTAATATAATAAGAAATACAAGAAAATTGGTACCAGAAATTCAATAATGAATAGGTTTAAGACGAGCAAACGTAACTGCATAAACGTGCTTTTATTTAGCCAAGCTTATATTAAATTCCTTTCTCAATGTTAGTATGTTACGGAATGGAATATAATTACTATTAAAATTGTTTAGATTCAATATTCGACACTGTTACTGTGTATATAATTGTATACAGATGTGTCAAGGTTTGGAGAGTACTGTATGGGCATGCGCTGAAATGATATCAATGATATTATCGATAGTAATACATAGGGATACGAAAATATGAATTATGTATTAGTATGCACTTGTTCGTAATTATATGCAAATGGGGTCCATTTCATTAATATTCTAATCAAATTAAATATGCAAATATTATATACATCATTTATATTATATACATCAATATTATATACATCATTTATATACTTCTATCTTGATCTGCTCCAAACTTCTCTTTCCATACTTTTCTTAAAGTATTTGGTTTCGTGTGTGAATGTATGTATATATGTGTGCGTGGTGTGTGCGTGTGTGTACGTCAGTTTATATATGTGTGCATGTGGATGTGGATGTGTGTATGCTTGGTATATATTTGTGTGTGTGTGTGCGTACGCGATGTATGTGTGTTTGTGTGTGTGTGTGTGTGTGTGTGTGTGTGTGTGTGTGTGTGTGTGTGAGACGGTGCTCACTCTCAGCAGTGAGGGGCGTTGCGCACACGATAGTAAGATCGTGATTTCGATTCTCTGAACGGCTGCGCGTTGTGCTCTTGAGCAAAGCACTTCATTTTACGTTGCTCCACCCTACTGATCGGCTCGGCAAATGTCTAACCCTGAGAGGGACTAGCCTTCCCATCACCGAGGAATATTGGCCTGACTGCCGCCTTCCTGCATGGCCAACGGGGAGGCATCATATCAAAGTTAAACTTATACATATTGTCAGTTTGCATTTACCTACAATTTTTTCCATGTCCAACTCATTCAAATTACAGATTTATAGACGAATACTGAGGTTACAACGACGAGGGTTCCAGTTGATCCGATCAACGGAACAGCCTGCTCATGAAATTAACCTGCAAGTGGATGAGCACTCCACAGACAAGTGTGTACCCTTAATGTAGTTCTCGGGCGGGGGGGGGTGATTCAGCGTGACACAGAGTGTGACTAGGTTGGCCCCTTTGAAATACAGGTAGAATAGAAACAGGAAGAAAGAGTGAGAGAAAATTGTGGTGAAAGACTACAGTAGGGTTCGCCAACTCTGCCCACTGCCGGAGCCTCGTGGAGCTTTAGTTGTTTTCGCTCAATAAACACTCACAACAACTGGTCTGGGAATCGAAACCGCAATCCTACGACCGCGATTCCGCTGCCCTAGCCTCTGGGCCATTATGCTTCCACACACACACACACACACACACACACACACATATGTATATATATATATATATATATATATATATATATATATAATATATATATATATATATATATATATATATCTGTATATGTATATATGTATATTGTATGTATGTATTGCGCACATGTATATACTCATATATACACACGTATCAATATTAATTTATGCCAATACTTATATTCAGATTTAATATAAAAATGTATCTGGATGCTGACGTTTTCTCAATAGTTACCCACCACCGCCCCACCAAGATTAGCTTCAATATACACAGGTATATGCAAAAAGAGGCTGTATATACTTGTGTATATTGAAGCGAATCTTGTCGTTGTTGGACTATTTGGCGTATTTTTCTAGCATACAGGCACAGTGGCTTCTGACCCCTTAATTATTATTATATTCCGTATAATTATACATATTCTACACATAAGTTTCATGAACTACAAAATATAATTATCCATACTACCACACTTCAAACGTACCTGTTATGACTCTTTATCTTGATTTGAAGGTACGTGAAGATATTTACAATGCGCAAACTTATTTCTGCAAATGTTCTAAGGACTGATGTTGATCATAGTTTAATCAATAAGCCTAGGAGTGAGGTAAGTGCAGTAAAATTAGTGGGGTGGTCTGTGGGGCCCCATTTAAGCGGCCCTTTAGATATTGAACCTTTTACGATATTCCCTAGGAGTTCATGATATGAAATTCATTGTCATTGCTCCGATTTGGTCACCAATGCCATGTATCTAGTTTAAAATGCAGTAATAATAGGGGAAGCAGCATTTAAAAAAATTGACGCCCTTAGGACATTCCCAGATATTAGGGGAGTTGCTGGTTTGAGATTCGTTGTCCTTGCCCAACGGTCTAGGAGGAGTTAACGAACATAAAAACGTAACGGACAAGAATCACCACTCAAATTTATAATAGGAAATATTTATAGGTTTGTCGGTATTTTCAATTGATCTCTGTTGTTTTTGTCCTTCACCATTTAAGAATATCTTATCCATTGAATTGCGCGGACAGATAGCAGAATCCTGAGCATGCCGGACAAAATGCTTAGCAGCCTATCATTCCTCTTTGTGTTCTGTATTCAAGTTTCACCGAGGTCCACCTTGCCTTTCATTCCTACGGGGTCTATGAAGTAAATACCAGTTAAATATTGGGGAAGACTTCAAGAAAAAAACTTTCAATTACACTTTATCTTCTATATCTTTTACTTGTTGTTTTGGATTACGGCCATGCTGGGACCCCGCTGGTGAGTGTTTTCGAACCCAGTGTACATTTCTAATTTGGTATTTATTCTATCGGAGTCTTTTGCCGAACCACTATGTTATGTTAATGTAAACAAAACGACACCCGCTGTAAAGAGGTGGGGTGTGACAAGCCCAGACACACACATATAACGTAAATATATATGAATATATATATATATATATATATATATATATATATATAACTTAGATAAAACTTAGATATGATTCGACCAAAGATTGGTCCAGGCCATGTCTAACTTAATAGCACCACCTGATAGGAGTATCTAAATCCTGTTTAAGTCAAGTTTTGTTTATGGTCCATTCAAGTAGTGAGTTTTTGTTGGGTGAGTTGTATCCAATTATGGGTGGCTTATCTGGTATTCCTTGAAGGAATCTATCCAGACTCCGTTTAAAGTTGATGGGATCCTTTCCCTCTTTGGTCTCTTTCGGAACAATGTTAAATAGGGCAGGGCCTGTTGAGGAAAAGAAATTATGTTGCAGTGTACATGTATGCTGTCATCTTGAATTGATATATATATATAAAGTTGGCGGTATATCTTTCACATCGTACAAATGATGTACCGCTCACGGCGACGCTGGAGAGAGTAGAGTTTCAAGGCTTTAAGGCGGTCCCAATAATCGAGAGCAGCCATGCCTTCAATTTGTTTAGTGCCCTCTGGGTTGATTCAATCCTCGAGATGTTTTGTATTGTATGGGGAGACCACAGTGGGCAGCAGTATTCGAGGTGTGGCCGTACAAAGGAGGAGAAAAGTGGTATGATGACACTTTGTTCTCTGACCGGAAAGTTCTTAAGATCCAGGAATTCATCCTACGAGCTATATCGACCTTATTGTTGATGTGTGCACTCCAACTGAGCTCGTCATCAACAATTCCGCCCAATTCTCTGATATTGTTAGAGGCTGTGAAGGAAGAGAGTATGGCTGTTTTATAAGGAATTTCTTCCAAAATGCAACAGCTCAAATTTTCCCTCGTTCAGTTGCATTTTGTTTCTGTCTGCCCATTGACTCACAGCATATAGATCAGACTGGAGTTGAGTTCGGTCTGCTTCTTCATTGATGATTTGCTGGAGCTTAGTGTCATCAGCAAATATTTTCACTTTGCATTAATGTACGACACTGGAAAGGTCGTTTATGTAAATTATAAAGAGTAGCGGGCCCAAGACAGCCCACAGGGGGACACCGCTGGTGACTTTTGCTGGGCTTGAGTGGACTCCATCGACTACAACATGTTGTGTTCTATTCGCCAGGAAATAATTAATCCAGTGTAGAAGTTCTCCACGGATTCCAACATTTGCCAATTTTGAGAGTAGGATATTATGGTCAACCCTGTCGAACGCTTTACTGAAGTCAAGCTATGTGACATCAGAGTTAGACCCTGTTCCCAAGGCTTTGAGTATATCTTCAATGTGGTGTAAGAGCTGTGTTAGACAGTCCCTGTCACAGCGAAAGCCATGCTGATTTGCATTTAGGAGTTTGTGGGTCTCCAGGAAGTCAGCTGTCCTTGATCTTACACACTCTTTCAAACACTTTAATGATGTGGGAGGTGAGTGATATATATATATATATATATATATATATATATATATATATATATATATATATATATATATATATACACGACAGGCTTCTTCCAGTTTCCGTCTACAAAATCTACTCACGGGCTTTGGTTAGCCCGAGGCTATATTAGAAGCCACACTGTGGGACTGAACCGGTTGGAAAGCAAGTTTCTTACTACACAGCCACGCCTGCACCTATGTAAGTATATATATATATATATATAGAGAGAGAGAGAGAGAGAGAGATGGAGGGAAAGAGGGAGACAGTGACAGAGACAGAGACAGACAGATAGAGAGAGAGAGACAAGGTGGTTTCCACGTAGTTTCTGTTTACCAAATTCACTCTCAAGTGATCGGTCGAACAGGGCTGTAGTAGAATAAAACTTGTCAAAGTTGCCACTCAGTGAGACTGAACCGGAAACCCCGTGGCTGCAACGCAACCTTCTAAACAACACAGCCATGGCACACAGCTACGCTCGACAAAATAATTTCGTAATTTATGTGTTTTTGTCAAGACTTAAAAATAAAATGGATGTGACAACTCATTCAACACTGTACACGCAAATGGTGTTTATGTTAATGGAATTGCCATTTTCAGAGTGACTCATAACAATGTCTGCAAATATGGAGCTGAGTAACTTTTTCTTATCCCATGGTAGCTGCATTGTAATTATGTGTGTATGTGATTATGTCTAGATGCATCTATACATAAATACATACCTACCTACATACATATATCTATGATATATTATATGTGGGTGTGTGTTGTGTGTGTGTGTGGTGTGTGTGTGTTGTGTTTGTGTGTTGTGTTTGTGTGTGTATCTATATATATATACAGATATATATATATATATATATATATGCATCTATATATACATATTTACATCTACATACATACACACACACTCATTTATATATAAATATATATATATATATAGAGAGAGAGAGAGAGGGGGGAGAGAGAGAGAGAGAGTTAAGGGTAAATTTAACTGTTCGCCTAAAAGGAAAAGAGATCACAATATCCTGACCCAAAATTAAAGAATATGAACTCCATTATGGTTATGATATAACAAGCTTACGCAAAGTAGTCACCCTCAGCTTCAACTACGGCCTCAAGATGGTTGCGGTATCTGGCGCCTACGTTTCTCACTGTGTTCCTGGGAAGATGTTCGAATACCTCGTCAACTAGCTTGGTGTTGCCGGCAGAGCGGTTGGTTTCTTTCAATTGTGACCCACACATAGTAATCCATGGTAATACTAGATTATTTGATAACCAGTTGATATAGCAAGCGGCTCCACGTGTAGTGAGCCGGGCCGGTGCTCAATTATGCTTTCGAGATGTAGGCCCCAAAACGGCGCGCTTTCTCTCCTAATAACCACATACATTTGCTGGCTTCTGGTATGCGGAGCTCCCGAGTAGTAGCACCTGTATGCGTATGCTGCTTCCAAAACATCTATAGGATTACTATGTTTGGGGCGGGGGAAATAGGCCAGGAATTGAGGTTGGGAAAATTATAGAAATTCTCATAGAAATTCTCTGACTACAACTTCTGACACTTCCCAGAGGTATGGCAAAAAAGTGAAACCTACTGTCACTGATGTGGTCTTCCAGCAGCTTTACATAGTTGTCTGAATTGACCCTAAGACCACGTTCAAAAATGTGGAGAGGAATTCCGAAGTTCCGATACAGAACGTGTTGTGGTTCACTTTCCATCGGACATGGCTTCGTTCTTTCAGTTGCAGCTGTTCATGTCACCTTTCACAGCCGTTACACTACACACAGAGCGCTGGATAGCAACCACGGTGTCGGCACTTTGATACCCGTCGCAAATCATCAGGACACTAGGCAAGGCGCCTTCAGAAATATACATATATATTCAAAATTTGAAACCAATATATGTGTATGTATGTATGTTTGTATGTATGTATGTTTGTATTCATGTATGCATGCATGCATGTATGTATGCACGTATGCATGTATGCATGTATGCATGCATGCATGTATGTATGCATGTATGTATGCGAGCATGCATGTATGTATATGTATGAATGTGTCTATATATATACATAAAAGTATGCATGGGCATTTATCTGTAGGTAGATATGTAGGTAGGTAGGTAGGTAGGTAGGTAGGTAGATAGGTATGTAGGTAGGTATGTAGGTTGGTTGGTAGGTAGGTAGGTAGGTAGGTAGGTAGGTAGGTAGGTAGGTAGGTAGATAGGTAGGTAGGTAGGTAGGTAGGTAGGTAGGTAAGTAGGTAGGTAGGTAGGTTGGTTGGTAGATTGGTAGGTAAGTAGGTACGTATGTAGGTATGCCTGTGAACCAGTGAATCAGCGTATGAAAGAAGAGGCATTATACTGGTCACCAGATAGATGTACCAAGCAGTTGTATTGCGTCCACTTCTGTGCGTCTGTGAGAGATGGACGGTTTATGAACGCCACGCCAAAACACGTGACTGCTTCCACACGAAGTGCTTGGTATCCTCTCTCGAGGTAATCTGCCAAGCATGTACACATTGCTGAGGAGAGCTCAAATCAAGTGGACAGGTCACTGAAATTGTCTCCAACACGCCTCCCAAAGACCCTATTTTACAGGGAACTGGCGGAAGGCAAGCCCACGCAAATAGAACAGATAAAACTTCAAAGATACACTTAAAACCTTACGAAAGAGTTTTGAAATCAACCCCGGCACCTGGGAAACACAAGCGCAAACCCACAATGTCTGGCAGATGCTGCAATGTATGCAGCATCTGAGGTGCCACCTCATACCAACAGGACAGGATTGCAAGAGCACAGGGCAAACTCAAACTACGCCAGTCCAGAGACAACTTCTTGCCTTCATTCCCAACAGACCAGCAGTGCCCAACCTGTAGAGCAGAGCCCTCTGAGCCCACATCGAACTGATTGGCAACAACCGGACACACCATATTTTTTCTCATATGTCATGTACTTGGTCATCGCCGACACCTTCAGACGAACTAGTGAGGTTTGCATTTACTCATGCATGTATGGGTCTTCATATGTATGTATACATGTAGGCATGCATATGTACATTTATGTACGTATTATGCATGTATGTATGCAAGTATGTGTGTATCTATATAACCATGTTCTTATGCATGTATGTATATAAGGCATGCTGTGTACCGACAAGTCTTATAAGAGAGTGACTAACCTGGAAACTAAAGATGCAAGTGCGACTCAAGATGCTAGACAAGTGCCAGAGATTTTCTGAGCTGTATGAGGAGAGGCCTGACATCTTTCTCGGGTGGGAACAGGAAACAACAACGGACCACATTGCAAAACTTCTCTTGAAGACCCTGTTTCCCCAGCAATTATCCATGTGCAAAAGTGCGCAGGTATGTATGAATGTGTGCATATATTTACACATGTATGTATGTGTGTAAGTATACATTGATATCTATACATATATATATAATATATTATAATATATGCATATATATATATGTATATATATATATAATATGCATATATATATATACACATATAGGTATATAATACATGTATATATATACACATGCATATACTGACACACATATATATACATATATACGTATGCATATACATATATATATAGAATATAAAATATATATATATATATATATATTATATATATATATATTATATATATATTATAAAACAAATATATATATATATATATAACAAATATATATTAATCCAGACGGGTAGAAATATAGGAAAAACAGAAGTTAAAAATGCACTGAGAATAGGTAAAATATTGTTTTATTAAAATATTTGAAGCTTTAACCGGTTTCACAGTTCACACTGATTTTCGAAAGGTTCAGATAGAAAGACGTGACTTATGTTGCAGCTGTCTGGATTCTGATTAGTGTTTGAAGTTTGCCCTGTTTTTATTGAGAGTTCTGACTCAAATTAGTATATGCTTTGAAGAGGATTTGATTGGTAGAGGATAGTCACATAACAGGTCTCAGAAATTTTGATATTTATATATGGGCTTACCCTGGGATTAATCTGGGGTTTCACGTCCATAAAGCGCTTAGCTTTACGGCGTATCGTCAGATCCCAAAACCTCCCCCATATTCTAGAGAGACCACTCGCTATAGAGGCCTTAAGCCAATAGGTTTTGGGATCAGATGATACCCGTAGAGCTAAGTGCATTATGGACGTGAAACCCCAGATTAATCCCATAAACCAACCTCATATAATTATATATATATATATATAATACAGTTCTCACGGTCATACTAAAATTCTTACCATCCAGTGTGTGTTTATGAGCACAAACACGTATATAATGCGCCTGTGTATATTGGTGTATATATTTTGTAATACAATTCAAATGAAAATATGTTTGTCTATATATGAGGCACACTCTGTACGCGATGCATGGATAAATTTAGACTTACACACGCACTCACATCCCATTGCGTTCGCAGTGCATTATGTATGTATGTATGTATGTATGTAATGTATGTATGATGTATGTATGTATGTATGTATATATATATATTATATATAATATATATATATATATATATATATATATATTATATTATTCTGTTGTTATTAATATTACTATTGTTACTAATCACTAGATGTTACAAAGTTGCTCATTACGAAGCTCTTAGTCCTTCAATCATTATAATTTTAGCTATATCTAATATAATAAATGCGCAAACTAATTTCTGTGTGTCAGTGTGTCACACTTAAACTCCCTCTCTCACTCTTCAGTAACACTCCTACTGGTCCTCATGATAGGGTCAGAGTAATAGTAGGTATAGGTGAGGGCGGTGGCGAAGACAGCGAGAGAGAGAGAAAAAGGAAAAAGAGAGAGAGAGAGAAAAAAAGAAAAGAGAGAGAGAGAGAGCGTGACAAAGAAATTTCGAGAGAGTTGATGATGTTTTATCAAAAGTAGTAGTGTTGATGGTGGCAGTGGGAGTAATAATAAAAGAGAGAGAAAGAGAGGGTGTTATGTGAGAGAAAGAGGGAGACGATCTACAACTTTGTTTAACCATATCTCTTTGGCAGAAATTCCTGTCGCCAACATACTAAACACTATCATTTTTTTTTTTTTTACGTTCTTTAATACATACACACACACACTACGCGCGCACATACACACACATACACACACACACACATATATATATATATATATATATATATATAATACACTTTAATTGAAATAAAGTTTCCCCAAAAATTAAACAAATCTAATATAATAAATGCGAATGTCAATGTGTCACATTTACAACTTTAATAAATACTTTCTACCGGAAGCCCAACGCCTCAGATTTTGGGGGAAAGGATTTAGTCGATTACATCGATCCCAGTACGTGATGGGTACTAATTTTATTGACCCCGAAAGGATGAAAGGCAAAGTCGACCACGGCAGAATTCGAACTTAAAACCTAACATCAAACGAAATACCGCTAAAA
>NC_043000.1:38936777-38944277 GCF_006345805.1 Octopus sinensis
TATCAGCACAACTACATTGTTTGAGGAATGTCAACATAGATTTACATATCAATGACGAACAAGTATCGATAAAGCAATACATAATTTAATTCTGTTGTGTGTTGTGTGTGTCTCTGTGTGCTTGCGCGCGTGTGTGTCTGTGTGTGTGTGTGTGTGTATGTGTGTGTGTGTGTTCCACTCAATGCTCGAGTGAGCGTGTGTGAGCGTGTTTACATATATATGCATGTAGGTATATGCATATGTATGCATGAATGTATGTGTATGTGTGTGTGCATGTATATATATTATATATATGTAGTTACATGAATATATATATAGAGAGAAAGAGAGGTGCGTGCATGCATGCATGTTTGTACTTATATGGAATATATATACAAATGTACGTACGTATGTCTATAGGCGCAGGGGTAGCTGTGTGGCAAGTTGCTTGGTCAAGTCTTTTCTACTGTAGCCTCGAGCCGACCAAAGCCTTGTAAGTGGATTTAGTAGACGGAAACTGAAAAGAAGCCCGTATATATATAATATATATATATATTATATATATATATATATATATATATATATATATATATAATATATATATGTATGCATGTATGTATGTATGTATATATATGTATGTATATATATGTATGTATATATGTGTGTGAGTGTCTGTTTGTCCCTCCACTATTGCTTGGCAACCCATGTTGGTGTGTTTACGTCCCATAACTTAGCGGTTCGGCAAAAGAAAGCGATAGAATAAGTACTAGGCTTACAATGAATAAGTCATGGGGTCGCTTTGTTCGACTAAAGGCGGTGCTCCAGCATAGCCGCAGTCAAATGACTGAAACAAATAAAAGAATAAAAGAATATATAATATATATGCGTGTGTGCATGTGTGTATATATATATATTTTTCATGTGCGTCTATGTATGTATATACATATTATACACACATGCGTATATGCATACGTATATATTGGCGCGTGCGTAATTACGTAGTAAATAGTTTGCTTCTCCACCACATGGTTGCGGGATACATTGGGCGAACTGTGAAATGTAATGCTAGACTAAGCCACTCTCGAAAAGGCTTGTTTAGCGCGGTTGTCAATTTCTCTCTGTTTCCTTAATGGTATTTCTTCAGTTATGAATGATTATATGAGTTTCATCAGCAAAGGCCATGATTGAACGACACCTTAAATTCTACAAACCTCAATTATTGATGCTAGTTAATCCTTTGCTCCGTTTGATATCAGTCTCAATAATCCCTCTTGACATTATTCTAGGATATTATACCGATGCAACTAAAGACTTTTCTAATATATGAAGCTGAATTCAGCTGAACTAATCCGAGACACACCGTAAAGGGGAAGTTCTATGCCAGTATTGTGGAAAGTCGGTTTTAGCAACGTTACTTTCTTTACACATATTGCTTCAAAAATAGAGGAATTAAGAACACCACAAACATATTAAAATATCGTAGGAAATCCGATAGAGCAGACCATTCTTCAATGTGAAACAGGAAAGTATCTTATATTAAACTCGCAGTATCGCCCGGCGTTGCTCGGGTTTGTAAGGGAAATAACTATATAAGCATTTTTAGAGAGTTACTTCCCTTATAGATGCCAATTCGGGCTTTCTTAGCCATTTCTGTTTTGGTGTCTTCAAGCCATGAAGTCGTTGTTCTAAAAGAACGCTGGTCTCCTTGACAACGCTTTACGACGTTGATCTCCTTACACTCCCTTCCCCACAGCTTCACGAGGGAGGGAAGAAAGGGGAGAAGCAAACAGGTGCAGGTGTGACCATGAACGCCAACTCCGCCGCCATCGACACACGAAAAATTATGCATTAAAATGGAATAAAAAATTATGATAAATTATTTTTAAAATCGTAGACTCACCGTAGACGCGCGCTAATACTCAGATGGGCTCGATATGAATCACGACTATAAGATACTCGAATTTGGTTAAACTGCACCGCAAAATGTGGGAGTAGTTAGGAATCTAAACACTGACACAACTACAGTTTTATATATATAGATAATATTAAAAAATTTGTGAATTATTTAAACACATGATCAGAACTCTTCATGAAATCTTACCACATTGTAAGTACTTGCTGAAATGCTGGAGATATCACTGACACAGGATTAATTCTTTTAAGTATTACACATTTCCTGTATGAATTTCGATTTCAACTTCTTACTTCATTGTTTTCTATTGTATAGTATGTTTATTTTCTCCGCAAAACCTTATAGAATATTTCAATACTATAGCAAGAGCCGCATTGCTCTTTAATTCTCCTTCTCTGTATTTGGGAACTTTTGAAAAAGACCTTTTGAAAAGCAATCGTAAAAATAGTTTTGTCCCTTCTAACACAATAGTCAACACGCATGAATGGAAAATATGCCGATACTCTGTAGCTTCATATTTATACAGGTATATCTCCGTGGGTGGTTACTAGTCACATATCAACCAAAGATTGGGTGCATTTACAAGCGAGGCGTGAAATTAACAGTAATGTCGTATTACTGTATCCAAGGATTATATATATAAATATGTATGTATGTATGTATTTATAGAGTGTTTGCATATTGTATATTAACAAGAAGGAAGCAGTCAGAATTTTGGAGCAAAAATGGAACAGAGGACCATAAAACATTCGGACAAATAGACAATACAAAGGCAGAGAGGTGGAACAACAATTAGAAGGACAGGGGAAAAAAGGACGGGTCATACGTGGCCTTCCTTCAGTCAAGTTATCAGAATTCCTGACTGCTTCGGGAGGTTACACTTGAGACAGTTGGATCTGGTTGCCCCCCAAAAAGTCTAAGCTAAGAGCATTAGATATTTGTTGTAAGTAAGCTAGCGAATATGTACAGCAACAAAGACAAAAAAAACGGAGAACATGGTACACAATTACAAATAGAAACAACAAGAATATAACAACAGGTGTATTTCGACTGAGAACGAATCCAATTGAGCTGGCGTGTATGAAGTGAAAGCCTAAAGGCAGGAACATAGATGGACATAAGAGGTGTTGGTGGTCGGCATTCAGGCCAAGAAAGAAAGATCATGGCTGGCCGAACACCGGTCACGTGGAAGGAGAGAGGGGTAGGGAGCAGTGGAAATGAAGGGTTAGAAAAAAATCAGTGACAAAGGGAAAGGTACGGTGGAGATAAACAAGGACAAAAAGTGGGAGTTAGCAGTAGTAGTGGAGGTGGGGGGCGATGGCAGTAGTAGCAGTAGAAGTTGCAGAAGTGGTGGTGGTGGTGGTGCTGGTGATGATGGTTTTATATATATATATATCAATTCAAGATCACAGCATACATGTACACTGCAACATAATTTCTTTTCCTCAACAGGACCTGCCCTATTTAACATTGTCCCAAAAGTGATCAAAGAGGAAAAGGATCCCATCAACTTTAAACGGAGTCTAGATAGATTCCTTCAAGGAATACCAGATAAGCCACCCATAATTGGATACAACTCACCCAACAAAAACTCACAACTTGAATGGACCATAAACAAAACTTGACTTAAACAGGATTCAAATAATCCTATCAGGTGGTGCTATTAAGTTAGACATGGCCTGGACCAATCATTGGTCGAAACATATCTAAGATTTATATAAATAATATATATATATATATATTATATATATATATATATATATATATATATATATATATATATATATATGCATATATACAGATGTATATGTACATAGATCTATATACATATATATTGCTTCACGAACAATATGGACATCATTCATAATGGGAAAGTGACATCGACATTAGTCTCAGATCACAACATAGAGCTGTCTATGTTTGGGCCTAAAGTAACCAGAGACATACAGCATAAAGGAAACACCCGAAATCTCTCCAAGCTGATCTTCCACAAAGCAGATTGGAAATCGATCCAAAGGGCGATCCTCAGAGAGGACTCTCCGAAATGTCTCTCCACACCAGACATTAACATGAAACTATGATGTTTCATGTCTTCTGTGCAAGCCATATGCTAGAAATATGTCCCAGAGCACAAGGCCAAAACAAATAGGAACGACGGACGAAAGTTGCAAATCGATTCCACCAACATCCCAAAAGCAGCGAAACGTCCTGCCTAAAGCAACACTGATGGGGATCAAAAAAAAGGCTGCAACAATCGTATGTGAGGGAGAAAGCAGACAAAGAAGCCTGGGTTATAAAAAACATTAAGTCAAACCCAAAGGCCTTCTTTTATTACGCGAAAGAAACAGCCTCAGTACACTACAAGATAGGACCCTTCCTCCAAAAGGATGGCTCCCTCACAAACAGTACAAATAAGATCAGTGAGATACTGAATGACCACTTCAAAAGTGTATTTACCACCCGTTGGAACTCAGACAAGTGAACAAACCAGTGGACTTCTTTGCCGCCTCACCTATAACCAGCGAGGCAGTTACAATGGAATACATTGACATTAGCGAAGAAGATATACTACTAGCCATAGATGAAGTGAACAGAAACTCTACCGCTGGTCGTGGTGGTTTCCCAGCAATCCTCCTCAAATCGTATAAGCATGCCCTGGCAAAACCCCTCCAGTGCTCTTCGAGAGCATTCTTACAAATGGTAAACTGCCAAGCAAGCTGAAGGAGGGAATAATATGCCCAATACATAAAGGGGGAAGTAGAGCAGATGCCAAAAACTATAGACCTATCTCTCTGATTTCACACATCAGCAAAGTCATGGATCGGGTAGTCAGAGGGAAGCTAATCGCAGAAAATAACTTGCTGAGTGATACCCACCATGGTTTTCGACCAGGTAGGAGCTGCCTGACCCAGCTCTTACAACATTATGAATGGGTGTTCAGGCAGTTACTCAACAAATCAAATGTGGACGTAATATACCTTGATTTTGCAAAAGCTTTTGACAAGGTGGATCATGGTATGATATGCCACAAACTGCGTGACCTTGACATAGCTGGAAAATTTGGAGAGTGGTTACATGACTTGCTGAATGATAGGAGTCAGGCATTAGTGGCTAATGGAGCCACCTCTATGAACACACAAATAGTGACCGGTGTTCCACAGGGCACTGTCTTGGGACCACTGCTTTTTATAGTGGCCCTCTCAGATATACCCTCAAATGCCCGGATAGCCATTCTGGCAAGCTATGCAGATGATACGAAAGTCTCATAGAATATACAGAACCTCAGCGATGTTGCACACTTGCAGCAGATGTTGGACTCAATTTACAGATGGGCTGAGGATAATAATATGTAGTTTAATGCTGAAAAATTCCAAGCCCTGCGCTACCAGCATCCAAAACTGAATATGAAACTTACGGGGTACACCGGTCCAAAGGGAATTTGAATCCCAGAGCCTAAGTCAGTGAGGACCTGGGTATCGACATGAGTGATGATACCTCTTTCCAAGTGCACATTACCAGGATGGCGACAAAGTGCAGACGACTAGCTGGCTGGATCCTAAGAACATTCAGAACCAGAGATAAGGAAACCATGATGGTCCTCTGGCAGACATTTGTCCTCAGCCGCCTGGATTACTGCTCACAGCTATGGTCACCCAGCAGTGTGAAATTAACAGCAGACCTTGAAGCAATCCAGAGGAGATTCACAAAGAAGATCGTCTCATTGCAACAGCTCAGCTACTGGGAAAGGTTGAAACAGCTAAGACTCTACTCTCTGGAGAGAAGACGGGAGAGGTATGCAGTAATATATATCTGGAAGATCCTGGAAGGAATTGTGCCAAATTTTGGCATTGAAAGCTGCACCAATGTCAGAACGGAACGACACTGCATAATGCCATCACACTCCAGGACCAGTTACTGCAACAGCCTGGGTTTCAAGGGCCCACAGCTTTTTAATATTTTCACAGAGTCTGAAGAACTAGCATAAAGTAGATGTAGGGTTTTTTTAATCAAAGCTGGACCTCTTCCTGTCGAGAGTCCCAGACGAACCTACCTCACGGCAAGAGGTGCAAATGAAGGTAGCTATATCAAACTCCATTCTTCATCAAGTGCCACATATTAGAGGAGGCTCTGAGTAATAACAGTGTAGCACAATACGGCAGTGCATCAGCATGGCCGCAGCTCTGAGCTGAAACTAGAAAGAATATATATATATATATATATATATATATATATATATATATATATATTTGCATGTGTGGGCACAGGACATCACGAAATGTGTACAACAAAAAATACGAAGTACGAGTAGATGGAACATGAATTATTCTTTGGAACAGCGAAAGACACAATTGGAAAACAAAGCAAAGAACATAAAGAACGACCCTTCATCAGTTATTGGGTTTTTTCTCGTCTCGTATTTCGAGCATACACACAAATACACGTAATGCCTTTGAAAGCAGCGTGTTAGTCGGCAAATCGATTCGTCAATAAGGTTTCCTCATCCGTTGATAATTCTTAGGTCAGTACTCCCTTTGGGAAAGGCATCAATACACAACATCTCATAGCCTTGGCTTAGAAATACTGAGATTTGTTCTTGCTCAAATACGTTGATTTAACAATTATTGTTAGCTTTAGGAACACAAACGACATTTGGTGGTAGTAGTAGTAGTAGTAGTAGTAGTAGTAGTAGTAGTAGTAGTAGTTGTAGTTGTAGTAGTTTTGGTGATGGTGGTGATGGTGGTGGTAGTAGTAGTGGTGGTGGAGGTGGTGATGGTAGTAGTACTAGCAGCAGCAGCAGCAACAGTAGTAGTAGTAGTAGTAGTAGTAGTAGTAGTAATTATAGTAGTAGTAGTGGTGGTGGTTCTGGTTGTGGTGGCTGTGGTGGTTGTGGTGGTGGTGGTGGTGGTGGTGGTGGTGGTGGTAGAAGCATTAGTGATACTAATTGTTGTTATGGCTGATAGATTTTTTTTTTTTACTTCCCTCTGCTGCTCTCTTACCGTTACAGCAGCATGTGGTTTGGTGTTTGTTATTTTCATTGTTGTTGCCGCTGTTGCTGCTGCTGCTGCTAATTATGATGATAATACTGTTAATCTGCTTTTAATGGTGGCGACAGGGCTTCAGCACTAGAATATCCCGAGTATTAATGTTGTCGTTGGTGGAGGTAGTGGTGGTGGAGTTGTTAGTGGTGTGGGTGAGGTGGTGGCGATGGCGGAGTATTCGACGGAGAGGGAAGAGAACAATGGTGGAGGGGAGTAAGTGCTCTGGTTGCATATATATTTATTACAGGATCCATAATATAAAATCCTGGCGTTTTTATGTCTGCCGCCAGCAATTAACCGAATTACATCAAACACCACGTGTTTGTGTCTCTCTGCGTGGAGAATTTACAACAAACGTAAACCTTGGTGAGTATCAACAATCTCATTATATCTAAAACATTGTTGTGGCATGCTGATCACTAAAGTTAGCTGCCCATGTCAAAAGCAACTGTTGCGCTTTGACTGAGGTGGTCTAGTCTGTCTCTGTTCTGTTCAGTATCAGAAATGAGACACAGGGTCACGGGAATACACAAAAGAATGGGGTAAACGCAGAAACTTCAAAGTAATGTC
>NC_043000.1:38946777-38956777 GCF_006345805.1 Octopus sinensis
TAAACATCCATTAATGCTATTTCGCACGAAGAAATGAATGCATTAACATAATGTAGCCTATGTCCATGGATAGCACGGACTGTACTGTAATCATCTCAGGAATACGGACTATGATCTTAAGACACATGTAATTTGAGGAAACGCGCGTAGCGATACATTAAAACATTTATAAATTCCATCCAAGGATTATTATTGTTTAATAATTACTATATATTCATCCTACATTACATCGGCACAGCTCGGTACAACCCCCACAAACTGGTATCGCTAGTTGGCCTCATTCGGCTGCAACCTACATAATGTTTTCATGGGCATATTCAAAACGTTTACCCGTTTACCATAAACGAACTTAAGGGATATATACACACATATACATACATACATACATACATACATACATACATACATACATACATACATACATACACACACACACACACACACACATAATATATATATATATATATATACATGCATACACACACACACACACACTTTACAAAAGAGCTACTAATAGTTTCATACTTGAGAGACACAATGTAAAAGCAGATTTATATAACCTGCCTTGAATTTCCAAGCAATCTTTCAAGTCAAGTGCATATCGTTAGATGCATTTAAAAACGCTAAGAAAAAAAAAACGAGAAGAAAAATGCGATTGATAGAACGAAAACCAAACTCATTGACCTCTTTGTATCTAGAAATCATAATGATTGTGCCACGTGTAGAATAATATGAGAGAAAAAAGGCCGAAGTCTGTGAGATAGCTACTCAATCCGGAGCGTGTTGAGTCCTCAAGTTTGATAAAATAAGCTTATTTATGAGCTCGCGTTCCCTAAAAATAATGGATCAGGAATTAAACAGTGTGCTGTAGTCCTTGGACACACGTGAAAGGATATGCCGTCGCTCAGTTACGTATAACTTGCATCATTTATGTATGGTATAGGTTTCTGCACGAGTTTCTACTTTATTGTCTGTAGTATGCTGTTGGTCTTCCGATTTCATACTTGGCTAGCCAACTTAGTGGTTTTATTTTTCGCAACGTGTCGGACAGAAGACTAGTATGTTGCAAAACGGCTTTTAAAATTGCCTTCACATAAACTGATGTAATTTTTCTTCTCAATTCTGTTTTCATGGAGCACAGCCTCTAACTTCGGTTTCATAAACAACCGCGTTTATCAAACACGTCCGATGAAGCAGGCAACATTCAAGGTTTCAACAGTTACAATTGGGTGTGGATTCTTGATGTGACTTATTAGTAATAATATCCTTCATATTGGGGAAGCAATTGCACAGAATTCTTATCGAGCTGCTATTGGAAATATTCTTGCATTTGTTTAATAATACCAGAAAAGTCTTGCCTATGTTAGATTTAACATTTCAGGGGAATGTGGTGTGACCATATTATTTTCCTATGTTTATAAAGTTAACTAAAGTCTTATATGATATCTTATCTGTGAAGTCGCTGTTATTTAGGTCGTTTTTATAGTAAGAGGCTGCTTTATCAAATGTTTCCATTGAAGATAGATTAAATATCCTACTGATGTAGCGTATCAAGTTTTTAAACACTATAAGAGGGCGAAAGGTGTAGAACTAGGTAGAATACCAATGACTGAAATCCACTGGCAATAATTTTACAGTTCAAAAGATCCAGCAACCATAGAATATGTACCAATACTGCCTGCAGTGTTTAGACAATTTACAATATTTCTACCCTTTCAATGTATGTCGTCATGGCAATACGCACATCAACACCCACGCGCAAAAACAGATACGGTAATTATGATATCGTGAAGACTCATAGCTTGGTGGTTAGAAAATAACACTCTCAATGACATGGTCATAGTTTCGATTCTCGGACCGCTGGTTCGTCGTGTTCTTGAGCAAATTCATTTCACGTTGATCCTGGCCATTCCAACTGTAAATGAGATCCTACGCGACGGACTGGCGTCCTGTTCAGGTGGGTCGTTGTGATTTCGGTCCCTTATTGAAAGCCAGGTAACCGGCCCTATGAATCCAATAGACGATGTTTTTATAAACACGAAATATAACATTAGGCATGAGTAAGAAATGGAAGGTTTACTGTTGTTGTGAAGTTTTGATTCGCTGATCTTCAGTTGTTGAATTTCTTTCTAATTATGGCACTAGGCCAGCAATAGTTAGAGTAGAGACATTCCGATTACATCGACTCTTGTACTTTAGTGGTATTTTATTTTATGGACCTCGAAAAAAAGAAATTCAAAGTCTGCCTCTGTGGTATTTGAGCTCTAAATATAAAGTCCGAAGAAATGCCACAAAGAATTTTGCCCGAAAAGCTAACTAATCTGTCTGCTCGCTACTTTCTTCAGTTATTGAATTAATATCAGTAAATTCTGAGAGCTGATTTCTCCTTCTTTTTTTAATTATGATTAAACATATATACATAAGCATAATGGCTGCAAATCGATTTTGAATCTTGACATCGATGGAATATTCTCTTAAATATGAGCACCGATCTGTGATTTTTAAGTCCTGTTAAGGACTCACAATCTTTTGCGAAGATGTGGCAACGATGGCCACTTCTTGCCGCAGATATTCAGAGATCTTACCACCCACACTGACACATACCTACATACTACTATGGAAGGTAATTGACTCCGAGAATACAATGTATTATAATTGATCGAAAATATAAGCAATATAATTCGAAGATTCTCTGGTTTCCAAATGTAACAGGTGAAAGAAACGGACATATTTAATATGGCGAACACAATAACTAAAGTATTCTATTCAGAAATCTCTCTGATATCGCTGCTTTACCTCTGAATTTAGATTCGAGCAATTTCGCTAATGAATGTGTTATATGCAGTACAACGCTAGTATTCTCTGTCTCCATTTGCAATTGCGACGTCTTTCTTTTGCTGCCATTAAATTCGCTAACGGTAACTAAACGGTCAGTGGTGAGTGTCATGTCCAGAATATATCATTATACAATACAAATTGTTCTGCACGAAATTTGGCCTCTTCAACAGAAAGACCATTCGTTTATCGCAATTAATCGGTATGCACGGTAATAAAGACAATTTTAGCTGACATATTGATTTTGCATTGGATCGACAAAGAGCAGGAATTACAAGAAAGAAATATATTGACCCCAGTATATTATTGATTTCTGCGGGTCTTACACAATACACAGAATACAATGACCCCTTGTTTCAGACTAAATCAAACGGAAACTGTAAATGTGATGGTATTTTTAGGGGCATCAACTTTATAAGTTGAATGACCTGGTTACTAAAAATGCTTGGTACCTGCATTCTAGAATCCACCTGCATCATATTCTCTACTTGCATGGACACATACATACTAACATGAATATATACATACATACATAACATATATATATATATTATATATATATATATTATATATATATATATATATATATATATAGGTGAGAGAGTTGGTATGTGAAAGCACGTTGTAGGATGTATAAAAGACAAAAAGAGTGAAAAAACTACAGAAGGTTTGTGTTATGTGTTAAAGAATATATTTAAATCGTTATGTTAGAAAAATGTTATAAAATTTTGCGTATCTTAAATTTCTTTACCTACATCGTGTCATGTCTTCGCTATGTTGTGAACTATGGAGTTCCAGGCAGGGGAAGGTAATCAGGGATTTTTTCCTGTATAAGGGAAATATAATCAAAGATGTTGTGAATGACTAGGTTTGATTAATTTAACAGGATTTGGTTTAGAAGGAATAAAATGTTACAAATAGTTAGCTTTTGCTTTATATTTTTTTCAATGAGGTGAGTTTCCTTATTTAAAATGTTATAAATGGTTCTTTTGGTTTATATTTATTCAATGAAGACGGTTTCCTTATTTCATCTAACATGTGTTGGTGTTCCAATGGCACATTGATAGAACTGAAAGATTATAAATTGTGGTAGCAGTTGCTTTGAGCATTTCTCAATATGTTTACTAAAGGGTATCATCCGGTATTCTGGGAAGGCAATCTGCTGTCGATGCAGAGCGCATCTGCATCTGAGCGATAATCCTGTGGACCCTATTTAGTTTTGGTAGCAGCCCGACCATCTTATGACATATATTATGTTTTCTGAAGCACAAGTAGATCTGATTTTGAATTTTTGTCCCTCTTTGAAAAGGAATTCTGATCCTTCTAGAAGATTTGGGCATGTTGCGCATTTGGTCTACCACATTTTTTCACTTTTACATCCGTTATTTTAGACAACAATTTTGCCTTTGTGAGAATATTTTTTAGTGATTTCGGTTGTTTGTAGCTTTTAATGATTTTATGTATGTTTAAAATCTCCTTTAATTTGGTGTCCTTATGTAGCATTGGTAAATTGTGGGTGAAGGCGTCTTTGTTTCTGGGGTTGTATGTGGATATGTACGACAGTATTTTCGGGGAAAGTGTGTTGCTGTGTTGAACTTTTCTTAAGGTTTCCACGTCGATTTGTTTTGCACGTCTGATTCCATCCTCTATGAGTTGAACTGGGTAGTGTCTGTTAATTAGGGTGTTTTTGAGTTCTTGCAGTCTAGAATCTCTGGTATTTTGTTCTGACACTATTGTGCATATCCTTCTTGCAAGGTTGAAGGGTGTGTGTTTTTTTATGTGTCTTGGTGAGCTTATATCAGCACAAACAGCGCATGAGCTTGCAGATGGATCCAAGTTAGAATTTTCTTCGCTCTAAGAGCTACCAGAAGGAGGGTTGTTTAAGATAATGAACGATATACTCATATTTCCAGAGGTGAATTATTCAAACTCCAAAGAATTCCTCTCAACATATGGCTATGATGCTCCCCCAAAACGTCTGCTCATAATCAGAGATGCACATGTCGTCAGCCACTAAGGGACATGCTCAACTGGTTAAGGTCAAACAACTGACAAGCAAATCTGTGGTATTGAGCAGAATATTTGCTGTAGCCCACCTTTTATACCAACACAAAACAATGTACATGGTAACACTTCCACTGAGTTAAGATCAGAAGCCATGAGAGGCACTGCCTGGTACTGCATATTATTATTATTATTATTATTATTATTATTATTATTATTATTATTATTATTATTATTATTATTATTATTATTATTATTATTATTATTATTATTATTATTATTATTATTATTAATATTATTATTATTATTATTACTACTACTACTACTACTACTACTACTACTACTACTAATCAGTAGTCTTATTTTCATCATATGCTTTCACGGCACTACCGAATCCATCTTCTGTGTCTTGAGGATGTGCTTTACGTTTCGTCTCTTCAGGATCGATAAAATAAATAACAGTTGCGTAATGGAGTTGATGTAATCGACTACACTTCTTCCCCAAACTTCAGGCTTTGTGCCTCTAGCAGATAGTATTAATAATGTTGTTGTTGTTGCTGTTTTGATTTCAAGGGGGCGAATTGGCAGAGTCGTTTACACGCCGGATAAAATGTTCAGTGGTTTTTCGTCCGTTTTTACGTTCTGAATTCAAATTCTGTCGAGGTTCATTTTGCCTTTAAAATATACGGGATCGATAAAGTAAGTACCAGTTGAGCACTGGGGTCGATGAAATCGATTTGCCCCTTCCCCTAAATTACTAGCCTTGTGCCAAAATTTGAAACCATTATTATTCTTTTGAACTCTAGACACAAGGCCCGAAATTTGGGTAGTGGGGAGTGGACCAGTCGATTAGATCAACACCAGTATGCAACTAGTACTTAATTTATCGACCCCGAAAGGATGAAAGGCAAAGTTGACCTCAACAGAATTTGAACTCAGAACATAAAGACAGACGAAATACCTATTTCTTTACTACACACAAGGGGCTAAACATAGAGGGGTCAAACAAGGACAGACAAACGGATTAAGTCGATTATATCGACCCCAGTGCGTAACTGGTACTTAATTTATTGACCCCGAAAGGATGAAAGGCAAAGTCGACCTCGGCGGAATTTGAACTCAGAACGTAACGGCAGACGAAATACCGCTAAGCATTTCGCCCGGCCTGCTAACGACTCTGCCAGCTCTCGGCGCCTTATTCATCCATTATTATTATCGTTGTTGTGCTGGCTGCTTTTCCTTCTCTTCTGTTGTGTCTGCTTCAGCAGCTAGCGAGGCTGAAACGGCTATAAATATAACCTGGCCTTTTAGAATACATACACCTGTTATCTCATTCTTTGCATTTATCTCGTTTTCAATTATTAATATGTAATATTCCATTTTCTGTACAGTTCATTGATTTCTAAGTACTTTTAAGTCTGTCTTCGTTCTAAATCCTCTTATCTTATCTTTTGTTTTGTCTTATCTATCATTTTAATAGTGCTCTTAATCTATTTTCCAGTTTTCAAGGTTGCCTTGGCACATTTTTCTAATCCGAGACTCTCATAATTTCCCTGTTGCCCTGATCCCTGTTGCTTCTTAATTATGAATTCAATTTTGGGGTCGTCCATGGCAGACGATGTCCCCCTATTGATTTTTCCATCCGACACCTGTTGCTTCTCTGTCTTTTTCTTCTACTTTCTATTATTATTATTATTATTATTATTATTAGTAGTAGTAGTAGTAGTAGTAGTAGTAGTAGTAGTAGTAGTAGTTGTTGTAGTAGCAGCAGCAGCAGTAGTAGTAGTAGGAGGAGGAGGAGCAGGAGGGGTGGAGGAGCAGGAGGGGTGGAGGAGCAGGAGGAGGAGCAAGAGGAGGAGCAGGAGGAGGAGCAGGAGGAGGAGCAAGAGGAGGAGCAGGAGGAGGAGCAGGAGGAGGAGGAGGAAAGGGAAAGAGCAGCAGCAGTTGTAGTAGTAGTAGTAGTAGTAGTAGTAGTAGTAGCTGCAGCAGTAGTAGCAGCATCAGCAACAGCAGCAACAGTAGCAACAGCAGCAGCAGCAGTAGTTGTAGTAGTAGTAGTAGTAGTAGTAGTAGCAATTTTGGTTTGACTGAAGTCCCCTTTTATTCCTGGTAGGGATTTGGTGGATAGCGGGTTACTACTTGTGATCTTCAGCAGTCTTTCAAGTGCTTAGAACCCTCCTGATAATCCTTGCTATCCCTAAGAGACAAATACTTTGTAAGAGCTGTACCGGGCATTCTGTCCCAATTTCCTTCAGCCATTTATCTATATCTTGGTCTACTGTTCCCAGCGCAGTAATTATTATAGGCACGACCTTTATTGTTCGCATGCTCCAAATTCTTATTACTTCAAATTTTAAAGGGTTGTGTTTTCTTTGCTTTTCTTCCTCTTCCTTTTCGATCCGGAAATCAAATGGGTATGATGGGTCGATAAGCAACTTCGCTTTTCTTTATATATGATTGTAATATCTGATTTATTGCTTTCTATTTTTTGGTCCGTTTGAAATGGAAAGTCCCACAAAATCGTACATTTCTCCTACACTTGTCCTCTTTCGACTCCATGATAGTACCATATGTCTCAGGCTTCAAATCTCCATCTCCGGCAAAGTTTCCAGTGTAAAACATTTACAACTTGGTCATGCTTCCATTTCTTGTATTCTTCTTGTGCCAACTTGCGGAATTCTGCCACAATGTTTGTAACTGTCTCGTTCCAAGTTCCGCAGGGTCCACATTTTTTCTGACACGTTCCCTTCATATGAATTTTTTTTTTAAGTTGTTTCTTTTTATTGCTTGTTCTTGGGCTGCTACAATTAGGGTCTGTTTCTTTTTTCAAGCCAAGAATTTTGCTCCCCATACGACTTCAGTGGGTCTCCAAAATTGGCCATGCAAAGTATTGTTATTTTACTGTTGTTATTTTTATTAATATTATTATCATCATTATTATTGTTATTATTATTATCATTATTATTATTGTTGTTGTTGTTGTTATTATTATTATTATTATTGTTATATTATTATTATTATTATTATTATTATTATTATTATTATTATTATTATTATTATTATTCAGTGGTTTTATTTTTATAACGTGCTTTCACTTCACTACTGGGCGCAACTCTGTGTGCCTTGGGTATTATTATTATCATTATCATTATTATTATTTTTATTATTATTATTATTATATTATTATTATTATTATTATTATTATTATTATTATTATGTTTTTTCCTTCTTTCATCAAATTTTCTTCCGTTTCTCGCCGAGTGTTTCTATACACCTAGGGCAGAGAAGCTCATTGTATGCATTCCCAGATTACACGCGCAAATTCACAGATAAAATATGTATTTAAAAATTAATAAATAAATAAATTCATGGATGGATGTTGTTTTCACAGCGATAATGCTCTTCTCAGTACATGAGCCGTTCCATTTAATACGACTTTTTGCACTTCCTATAGGGATGGTAAGCCTGGAATCATTTTCAAATAGGTATCAGTACCTTTTTTATCATTCCTAGAGATCCTACAATCACTGGTACTGTAGTCGCCTTGAGATGCCACATTTTTTCAATTTTTATTAACAGGTCTTTATATTTACTAATCTTGTCAAATTCTGTCGCCGCTATATTGTGATCGCAAGGGATACTCATGTCAATTAATAAACACATCTTTTTTGTCTGATCTTTTATAATAAAATCCGGTTTATTAGCTTTTATAGACTTGTCGGTCTGTACGGGGAAGTCCCATAGAATCGACACATTTTCTCCCTCAGTCACAGCTTCAGGATGGTGTTTACACCATTTATCAGCGGTTTTGATTTTATAATACCGACATATTGTCCAATGTAAATACTGGCCGACTCTGTCATGTCTTGCTTTATATTCTGCAGGTGCTAAGACTCTACACCCTGAGATTAGGTGGTCTATTGTTTCAATCTCATCCTTACAGAATCGGCATTTTGGGTCAGCTCCATTTTTTATTACATTAGCTTGGTAGTTATGGGTTAATAAGCTTTGGGCTTGAGCAGCTAATATGAAACCTTCACTCTCTGCTTTTAGCCCTGAGCTTCGTAACCATTAGTGCGTGTATTTCTGGTCGACATCAGCTTGTTTGCTATGGGTCACATACTTGCCATGGAGAGGTTTCTGTTCCCATCTGTTAGCTAAATGTTCATGCGCTTTTGTCTTTGCAATTAATTTCATTTTCTTTGCAGCTGCAGTTGGCGCATTTCCTTCAGCCTGATCAATCTGGTGGGTATCTAAGAGATCAGCAGCGAATTTTTTGCTCTCTTTGAGAATAGAGTGAAGTCTTTTCAGTCTTTCATGTTTTTCAACAAGATTTAGCATGCAATCGTTGGTTTCTTCAAGGTATTTGGCCAGTCCGATTGTGGTGGTTCTGTATGTAAGTTCAAGCTGGATCAAACCTCGACCCCCCTGAGCTCTGGGAAGGTAAAGGCGATCCACGTCTGCTTTGGATTGTGCATCTTATTACAAGTCAGTAGCTTGTGGATTTTTCTGTCAATTTTCATTATTTCACTGGTATTCCAGTTAAGCACATTGAAGCTATAAAGAACAACTGGTACTGCTAAGGAATTTATGGCTAACACCTTATTAAATGCATTCAGCTCAGACTTCAGGACTGCTCGAACTCTTCTATAACATTCCTTCCTAACCTTCTCTTTCATGCTTGCATGCTGGATACCAGAGCCTTCATTTATTCTTAGGTATTTATAGGTTTGTTCCTGCTCAAGTTGCTTTATTACTGTTTCGACATCTAATTCGATTGAACTAGACTTTAACCAATTTCCCGTTGTTAAAAGTGGCTTTGGCACACTTTTCAAGGCCAAACTCCATCCCGATATCATCACTGAATCCTTTCACGGTATGTAATAATCCTTCAAGCTCTTCATCATTTTTGCCATATAGCTTTAAATCATCCATATAAAATAGATGGCTTATTTTCCTGTTGTCAATTTTGTAGCCATATCCTGTTCTATTCAGTTCACTTGAGAGTGGTATTAGTGCTATGCAGAAAATTAGTGGTGAAAGTGAGTCACCTTGGAAAATTCCACAGTTTATGCTAATGTTGTTTGAGCGCAATACTCCATTAGAATGATATAATTGGAGCTTCGTGTTCCATAGTGACATATTATACTTTAAAAAATCT
>NC_043000.1:38961777-38981777 GCF_006345805.1 Octopus sinensis
ACCTCAGTTTATATAAATTACTTACATTATTTACATTACTTACATTAAACGGATATTTGTCCTCATCTTGTTTGTTGTTAACACAACGTTTCGATTGATATACCCTCCAGCCTTCATCAGGTGTTTTGGGGAAATTTCAAACCCGAGTTCTAATTACTGGGGTATTTTTCGTTGCTGTTGTTGTTGTTTTTCTTCCTCTTCTTCTTCTTCTTCTTCTTCTTCTTCATATTATTATTATTATATTATTATTAGTAGTAGTAGTAGTAGTAGTAGTAGTAGTAGTAGTAGTAGTAGTAGCATCCAGGTCACTGCCTGGAAGCGAACTCGGAATATTGGGGCAAGTAGCCCGCGTAGTAGTTAAGTGCGCGGGATACTAACCTCAAGATTCCGAGTTCACTTCCAGGCAGTGACCTGGATACTACTACTACTACTACTACTACTACTACTACTACTAATAATAATAATAATAATAATAATAATAATAATAATAATAATAATAATAATAATAATAAAGCACAAAGGATCCGCCGGTATGAGAATCGCCAACGTTTCTTTGAACAAAACAAACAGTTCGTCTCCAACCCCAAAAAGTTCTACCAAAAACTTGGCAAAAATAAAATAGACATCACTGCAGCACCAACGGCAGAAGAAGTGGAAGAATTCTGGAAAGAAATGCAGTCGACAAATGAACAACCAAAAAAAGGAGTTTTAAAACAACAAACTTAGCACCTGAGCAACTCTGGACTCCCATAACAACTGAAGAGGTCACTCAGGCACTGCAAAGACTAAGCAACTGAAAGGCACCTGGGCACGACAAGATCCCCAAATTCTGGTTGAAATATCTGACAGGAATGCACAAAAAGCTGGCTGAAAATTTTAACGACATACTAGCAGAGCCAGAGACAATGCCTGAATGGCTCACGAAAGGGAAAACCATCTTAATTCCCAAATCCAATGAAACAGCAAAACCAGAAAACTATAGACCTATAACCTGTCTCCCTGCAATGTACAAAGCCCTTACTGCAGTAATATCGCAAAGATTGAACAAGCACCTGGACGAAAACAACCTGTTACCAGAAGAGCAGAAAGGATGCTGCAAAGGCTCATATGGCTGTAAAGATCAACTAATGATCAATAAAGCCATAACTGAAGAGAACCACAGAAAGAAAAAAGGCCTCAGTATGGCCTGGATCGACTACCGGAAGGCGTTTGATAGCATTCCTCTCACGTGGATCCTCGAAACATTAGCCATTAACAAGGTAGCACCAACAATTATAACATTCATAGGACACTCTATGAATAAATGGCAAACAGTGCTACAGCTCCAAACAAAAGAGGGACTCATAAAAACCAAAGCCATCCCCATCAGAAGAGGAATACTCCAGGGAGACACGCTCTCTCCACTCCTTTTCTGCTTGGCACTGTCACCTCTATCTGATATACTAAATAGAACTGGATGCGGATATAAATGTTACGGCAAAATGATCAGCCACCTTTTATATATGGATGACCTAAAACTGTACGCTACAAATGACAAACAGCTGGAAACACTATTAAAGACAGTTTATGGATTCACCAAAGAAATAGATATGAAATTTGGATTAGAAAAATGCGTCAAAGTAACCCTGAAAAGAGGGAAACTGGTTAAGAGTAGCAACATCACACTAGATAAAGCCAATGAAACACGAGAATTAGACCAAAGCCAAACTTACAAATATTTAGGAATCCATGAACTAGATAAGATACAACACACACAAATGAAAGAGAAAATAAAGAAAGAATACTATAGACGAGTGAGATCAATATTAAAAACAGAGCTCAACGCTAAAAACAAGATAATTGGTATTAACACTTTAGCCGTCCCAGTTATAAGTTACAGCTACAATATCCTTAACTGGACACTAAATGAACTAACCAAAATAGATAGGAAAACAAGAAAAATAATGACAGGATCTAGGATACATAACCCAAAATCGTCAATTGACATTGGGGGGGGGGGACAAACACACACAGACATACGGGCTTCTTTCAGCTTCCGTCTACCAAATCCTCACACAAGGCTTACCACACAGCCACCCCTGCGCTTACGATCATTAAAATATGTGATGGAGTTCATGTTATAGACCTAAATGTAAAAGAGAGAGAATTAACAGGGGAGAATGAAATCACGCTATGTTAAAGACGCTATGTCGCAATGAATGAAAGTTATTTTTCTATCGTTGACATCTTTCATATTGAAAGAATCTTGAGAGTACATTTTGATATAAAAAATTTATATTAAATTAGAATTTATAGGATCTTTCTAAACATTGTAAACATTAATAAATACTTTCTTCTAATAAAGTGACATGCATATAACGAAATGGTAAGCAGTTTTATTTATTATAGTATAGATTTCCTACATTAACAATATCAACATAAGGAACAAAGCTTAGAATTCTGAGAGCAAAATTCGGTCACAACATTTCGCTTATCTCCAGCAGCGAAATGCTTTTGAGTTCAAAATATTGGCTAGTGTTCAATACGTTGGTTGACGTTCTGGTTTTTAATAGGAGTTTGGATTTCATTACCTTTCGCTGACAGTTTCCGCCCGGGAGCACGAAGTCATCCTGATTAAACGATAACCATAATTAAGGCAAAATCGAATTTCTAATTAAAATGCCGTAACTATCGTGAAATCACTAATAAACATACATTGAGTCACGGATAGTATGAGTATATATGTGTGTGAAAGAGAGAACATCTGTGTGAGTGTGTGTTTACGTTGTGTGAATGCATGTGCGATTGTATACTAGTGTAGATGTTCGTATGCGTGCATGTGTGTGCGTGTGAGTGTGTGTGTGTGTGCATTTGTGTGTGTGTTTGTGTGTCTGCTTTTTTGTCTTGGTATATGTATATGCTTGAGTGTATGCTGTGAGTGTGCGTATGTTTTTTTGATCATATATCAGTGTATGAGTTCATGAGTGCATATTTATGTATGCAAATATGTGTTAGTGTTGTATATATGTGTGGTTATATAGCTGTGTGTGCACTCGCTAGTACGTATGAAGTGTAAATGTTGCCGTGTGCGCATGTGTAAATGTGTACATATAAGCTTGTGTGTATGTGTGCATATATGTTATGTGTGGTTGTATATCTATGTGTGCGCTCGTGAATGCACGCGCGTATGTAAGAAAGTGGCAGACAGGGAAGGATTGAGAGAGATAGAAAGGAAGAGAGAGAGAGAGAGCTGAGTGTGTAGAAAGCCTGGGACATACAACTTTGGTCAATAATAAAAGTATAAAGTAAAGTTCTATACACATTTACTTCGAGGCTAGGATGACAGGCACTCCGTGAGTTGCGACGGCGAGGGTTCCAGTTCAACCGATCAACGGAACAGCCTGCTCGTGAAGTTAACAAGCAAGTGGCCGAGCACTCCACACACATGCTTACCCTTAAAGTAGTTCTCACGGAGAATCAGCGGGACAGAGAACGTGACAAGGCTGTCCCTTATGAATTACAGGTGCAACTCATTTTTGCCAGCTGAGTGGACTAGAGCAACGAGAAATAAAGTGTCTTGTTCAAGGACGCGACGTGCCACCAGGATTGGAACTGACGACCTTACGATCCTGAGGTAAATATGCTAACCACTAAGACACGTCAGGGTCACTATGATGTTTGGTCAACAGTCGCATGTATTTTATTTATTTATCTATTCTTTTACTCTTTTATTTGTTTCAGTCATTTGACTACGGCCACGCTGAAGCACCACCTGTTAGCCGAACGTATCGACCCCAGAACTTATTCTTTGTAAGCCTAGTACTTATTCTATCGGTCCCTTTTGCCGAAACTCTAATTTACGGGGATGTAAACGCACCAACACCGGTTGTCAAGCGATGGTGGAGGACAAACATAGACATACAGACATACACAGACACGCATACACACGCATAGTCTTTTCCATTTTCTATCTTTTATATTTTATGCGCGGCCATGCTGGAGCTTCCCCCCCCCCCTCCTGATAAAGTGTAGTCGAACAACTCAACGCTAGCCTGTATATGTATATTTTATGTTCTCTTAATTACCGTATCGTCCTCTTTTGCCAAATCGCTACGTTACAGAGATGTAACCAAAACAGCAGCAGTTGTCAGGCGGTGAGAGGAGAAAGGCAGACACACACAGGCACAGGTATATATATATATATATATATATATATATATATATATATATATGCAGATCGCCATATATATATATATATATATTATATATATATATATATATATATATATGCAGATCGCCATATATATATATATATATATATATATATATATATATATGTGCAGATCGCCATATATATATATATATATATGCAGATCGCCATGTTGATTCGCTAGCTTCTGCACGCATTTTTTTTCTCTCCTTGTTTCTTTCCGTGTTTCTTTTCTTTTCTGTGTATCTTTCTGTTGAAGAGCGTAAGCTCGAAACGTAAAAGACTTGTTTCATTTATATTCCTGAGCGCCATACTAATACAATTGTTTGTTTATATTCCACCTGCCTTCGTCTTTTGTCTATTTTCATAAAGCTTCCCGTTATATATATATATATATATATACATACAAAGGGGTTTGCATGATTGTGTATAGAAGAATATATTACTCAAAAGAAATCCAACTCTGTTTTTTATGTTTTATTTATATTCTTATAATATTAATATACGATATAGAATATAGAATATACAGTAAGAAAGAAATGAAATGAAGTATTGATTGTCTTACTGAACAAATGAAATATTGAAAATTAAATATTAAATGTCAATTCTCATTGAACTAATATACTTGCTTGCATTTAAGCATTCATCAGTCGACTGTGGTTGACTGGCTGTCTTTTGTCCTTTATATACGTCCTGTGGACAGCAGTAGTAGTTGCTTGGCTATATTTAGAAATGATGACAGCAGTACTTTTTAGTGATTTCATTTTTTAGGTGTAGGGATAAGATTTTTAAACCTTAAATATGATTAATTTAATCATTGTTCCTTAAGTTTGGGTTCAATTTCTCTCAATTTCATTCAGGTTGTAAAGTTTATGAAATGAGAATATCATAAAAGTTTTCCGACCACATGTTGCCAGATGGTTACTCAGTGGTATTTGGCGGACTTCTGGGTTTTTAATTTGTTGTCGATGCACCCGCGAGTGTTCTGATAGTGCATTACCTGTCTGGCCAACATACAGTTCTTCGCAATTTGGGCATTTGATGCAGTAGATTAAATTTCTGCTTTTGCAGTTCATGTTCGCGTTTGTGAATATTTTCCCTGTTTTTCTGTTCATATGTGGGCCGGTATGAATTAATTGGCATGTACCGCATCGGCTATCATTGCATTTAGACACACTCATTCTTTCACCCAGGCTACCAGTACGATGAAGACTGTCTTGCCCTCCCGGTTAAGGGAGAGTGGCAGAGCAATTTTCATGATAGACTCGGCCGACGACCGAATGCGTCCCACACATGACAGCAGCCGTTCGGCATAAGCCCACTGGCCCGAAATGGTTGGACACTGAACGAGTGTGTGCAGAACGGTTTCGTCGCTCTGACCGCATCCGGGTAAGTCGGTCCGGTGTATCTCGAACCGTTCCTGTAGAGCTTATCCCGAACAGGCAATGCTTTCCCTATAACACTGCCAGGCCAGAGATCTCTGGTGATTGTACATAGGTCCCGACCCGAAAGTTGTCCTAAACAGACGGGTTAGGTGTTCCTTGTCGGCGCCCAGATTCTGACAGAGAACTACGTCGCACCTCCCTTCCACTAATCCTCTATAGAACGCCTTTGTGGAATTGAAGTTGCACAAGTTTCGTCCCGGACGGAAGAGTTGCTTGAGAGCAAGGCTGCACTCGCGGTGCCATTCGCCTAGCCTCGGGCTATGTTTGGTCCAGGACTGCAGTTCGACACAAGAGATGAGCTGCGGGAAAGCGCGCCTCACAAACAGTAACCACACCTGTTCACCGTCGTCTATAAAGCACCGGAAATGTTGCAGCCTCAGTGCATGTCTGCGCATCATCAACTACGGCATGCCAAGCCCTCCATTTAGCGAGTTTTTACAGCAAATGAATCGCCTGACCATCGGAACGCTTCCCTTCCACAAAAACACAGAAGAGTATGCATTCCAGTTTGAAGATGGTAGGGTCGGGTCAAGGCACGACGGTCAGACGGTAATTGCTGACGGATGCAATGTACGCGCTCGCCACCTCCGCCCGACCTTTTAGGGATAGCTTCCTCTTGGCCCATTGCTGGGTGAGAGTCTCTACCCTTCTCGTCATCTCATCCCAGTTCTTCTCCATTAGGAGGTCCTGACCAAACCTGACCCCTAGCAATTTAATCGGTCCGTATGTCCTGTGACCCACGATGGTGACGCTGTTGGACAGCATGGGCTTGCTTCTCCAAGTGCGGAGCCGCCCAATTGGCTTTTCCCGGTTGATTATCGCTCCCGTTACCGCTTCGTATTCTTTTAGTGTCTCGCCGACCAGGTCGATATGCCTGTGGCTCAACATTTTCACGGTGACATCGTCCACGTATGCAGACACGCTCCTTCCGCATCCCAGTTCTCTTGAGATGCCCCTCAGCGTCGGCAGTAGTGGCTCAAGAGTCAATACGTACTGAAGCGACGAGAGGAGATATCCTTGACGAACCGAACGCGTGATGTTAAATGGTTTTGACAGACCACCATTTACGCAGCGATCCAACCGAAGACGGAACCGAAACTAGCTGCTCTAAGGGCAGCCTCCAAGTAGCGATGATCTACCCTCGAAAGCTTTTGATTGATCCAAATTGATCAGCGCCCCACCTATCCCAGGATCCTTAACTACCCTGTCTATGATATATCGCATCATATAGAGGCTGTCAGGGATACTCCTACCATGTTTGCGCCTTTTCGACTAGTTTCTCGATGACGAGCGCCAACCTCTCGGCTAGCACCTTGGCCAAAATCTTCTGATCTGCGTTGAGCAGAGTGATGGGCCCTAAAGTTATCTATTACGTTTCCCTTGTTTGGACCTTTCTTTAGCAGAGCCACCGCTCCTCGCTTTACAGAAACGAAGATACTCCCGTTTTGCTACTAGTTGCAGTAGACAGCTGCCAAGACGCCTCCAAATAAGTCTGGCATATGACAATAAAGTTAGTGGGGCAGACCATCAAAGCCTGGTGACTTGTCTTCCAGGCAGCCTACCATCGCATCCCATACGTCCGCGGCTGTGATGCTATATCCCCTTCAAATCACTCTCTACATTCTTAAAAGAACAAAAGATATAACAAGCCAGCAATAATTTCAACGAGTTTGTGGAGGAACCTCTACATCATCCATCAACTTGCTAGAAATAGTAGCTAAATGTTATATCGCTTTCAAATCACCCTGTACGTTAGCGGTCCTCAAGAGCGCTGCATGTGACCTTCGACCCCTAAAATACCGAGAATTTGGATCTGTCCTGGATAATAACACGGTTGAGAAACCCCTGGACTACACTTAAAACAACATCAACACGTGAAAGAATTTCTAAATCATTCATGAACTTGCTAGAAATAATGTCTTTCAAGACAGCGAGCTGGCAGAAACGTTAGCTCGCCGGGCGAAATGCTTAGCAGTATATCTATTTCTTTATTGTCCACAAGGGGCTAAACATAGAGGGGACGAACAATGACAGACAAAGGGATTAAGTTGATGACATCGACCCCAGTGCGTAACTGGTACTTAATTTATCGACCCCGAAAGGATGAAAGGCAAAGTCGACCTCAGCGGATTTTGAAATCAGAACGTAACGGCAGACGAAATACCGCTAAGTTCAAATTCCGCCGAGGTCGACTTTGCCTTTCATCCTTTCGGGGTCGATAAATTAAGTATCATTTGCGTACTGGGGTCGCTCTAATCGACTAGTCCCCTCCCCTCAAATTTCGTGCCTTGGGACTAGAGTAGAAAAGAAATAATGTCTTTCATTTCAGTCAATTGACTGCGGCCATGCTAGGGCACCGCCTGGAAAGGATTTTAGTCAAATAAATCGACCCCAACCCTCATTTGTTTTAGAAGCCTAGTACATATTCTATCGTTTTTATCTCTTTTTGCCACACTGCTAATTTACGGGGTTTTAAAAACACCAACATCGTTTGTGAATTAACAGCGGCGGACAAACACAGAGAAATTCACACACATAGATGTATACATATATATCCGACGAGCTTCTTTCAGTTTCCATCAACCAAATTCTCTGACAAGGCTTTGGTCAGCCCGAAGATATAGCAGAAGACACTTTCCCAAGGTGATATGCTGTGGAACTGAACCAGGAACCGTGTGGCTGGGAAACAGGCTTCTTACCACACAACCATGCTTGCGCTTATATTGCTAAATTTTATATCTCCCTCAAATCAAACTGTTCACTCCTAAAGGAAAAATCAAGGAAAAAAGACAAGGAAAAAATGCATTCGGCAGTCTACAATGTGCAAAAATATCGGGGTGGTCATGTTTGTAATGGCCTTCATGGCAGGATTGATTAATCAGAACTGATTCGAGCATCATCATCATCAACATTAACAACGACGGCGACGTGCACCAATTTGTTATTTCCTGCCACCTTCCTAGATAATAAAGAACTGCCATGCAATCCAGTAACATCATCATCATCATCATCATCATCATCACCACCATCATTATCATCACCAAAATCATCACCAACTTCATCGACAACACCATCAACAGCAGCAGCAGCAGCACATCCGCCGCTGTTGCCACCATCACCACCGATACTGCCTTACTTCCCCTCCTCCTCCTCCTCATCATCATCATCACCATCACCATAGTCATAATAATGAGAGCCAACAGCGACCATCCTTTTACTTCGCTGTATTTAGTTTTTGTTCGTCTGTGTGTGTGTGTGTATATATATATGTATGTATATATATATATATATATGCGTGTATTACTATGTATGCTTGTCATTGAGTGCGCTTATGTGTGTGGGGGGAAGTCAGTATATCAGTGTGTACATTCCTGCTTGCAAGTGGCTCTTTCTTAAAATTGCAAAATAAAGTATAAACATGCACACAAACACGGACACATACACATGTATATATATAATATATATAATATATATATATATGTATATATGTATAGAGAGAGAGAGAGAGAGAGAGAGCAATAAATAGATAGATGATATAATATATATGCACACACCCACGCAGGCACATACATTGGTGTATGTGAGTGTGTGTGTGTGTGTGCGCTCGTATTTGTGTGTGTGTGTGTGTGAGCGAGAGAAAGAGATTAAAGATAGACTGACAGATAGATAGATAGATAAGTAATATAATATATATATATATATACACACACATACGCATGCATATATATATACGCACATATATATAAACACATATAAACATATAAATATAATATACGCATATATAAACATATATATATGTGTGTGTATATATGAATGTATGTATATATGCATGTGTGTATGTATGTATTTATGCAGGTATGCATTTTTGTAGGTATGTATGCATGTATGCAAGTATTATGTACGTATGAATGTATGTATGTATCTATGTATGTATATATATATATATGTATGCATGTATGTATGTATGTATGTATGTATGTATGTATGCACGTATGCATGCATGTATGTATTGTCTGTATGTATGTGTGTTTATGTTTGTATGTATGTATGCATGTATCTATTATATTATGTACGTATGTATGTATGTATGTATGTATGTGCGTATGTATGTATGTCAATGTGTGTTTATGCGCGTTCGAATAGAAGAGTGGGCCCTGGGAATTGTTCAGTAAAGGGTGCAGATATAATGAGGAATCGGGTTCAAAGATGCAACTAACTTAAAGGTCGTTGAAAGCCACCCGCTCCCCACCACCACCACCACCACCACCACCACCGCATGCACATCCACCGCTAATTAGCAACCGATATCACCATAACCTCCACCTCCTCCGTTCTTCTAGGCCCCACCACGACACCATCACTTCTACTTGAACCGCCGCTGCAACCCCCCAACCGCAAAAGCCACGTGACTGCTATTACCTCTAATTAGAATATAATGTGGTAGCTCGGGTGGGGAAAGGGTACTCGTGTTTTTCGAGTTATGCAGAATGGAATTATAATCAGAAAGCAGGTGGCAGAGCAGTGGATGAAGACGAAGGAAGGAATAAATGAAGGACTGAAAAAAATAAACGAAATTAAAGGGAAAAAAAAGATTGATGGCTAATATAAAAGAAAATCTATTTAAAAAATGAATTAAAGAAAAATATATTAAAAAAAGAAGATAAAGACTAATTAGGGAAAAATAAATAAATAAATAAAAACAAACAAAAATTGTATAGAATTTTAAAAATCTGATAGATAGATAAAGAGGGAGAGAGAGAGAGATAGGTAGATAGGTAGATAGATAGAGAGAGAGAGACAGTCAGACAGACAGATATAAAGATACATACATACAAACATACATAGAAAATAGATAGATAGATTGATAGATTGATAGACAGATAGAGAGATAGATAGATGGATGGATAAATAGATAGATAGATAGAAACATACATACATACAAATTTACATAGAAAAATAGATAAATTGATAGATAGAGAGAGAGAGAGAGAGAGAGAGAGACAGACAGACAGACTGATAGATAGATAGATAGATAGATAGATAGATAGATAGATAGATAGATAGATAGATAGATAGATAGATAGATAGATACCTTTCTTTATTAGCCACGCAGGGCTCGACACAGAGGGGACAATACAATATAGAGTTTATCTTTTCGAGGGGAAAAAAAGACAACGATCAAAAGGGGTCAAAAACCGAAATAGTGCAAAAAACAGAGGTTTATCCGTGGAAAGAAAAACCTACGAAAAGACCACGGTAACCTCGGACAATGGAATACAAAAGTTCAGTAGATTAAAATACTCTCTTTTTCTATCTCTTTGGTTCATACGACTATGCTCAAGGTGACTCCGTCAGTCATACGTGCCATCCTGGCTACATTCACCCACCTTTTCGTGAAATACTCACCAGACAAAACTTTCCTCTCTACTCTCACATTCCTTTTCACGTGATACTTGAAAAAGTTGATGAGTGATTGACTAGAGAGGAAAGTGTTTGTTTCTAGACCTTTCAAATGCGCCCACCATACACATTCTTTCACCATAGCCACTATTACTATGAAAGCAGCTCTTCCTTCACGTTTGAAGGGAGGAGACGGAACAATACTAACAATAGACTCGGCTGATAAACCAACTCGTCCCACACGCGACAACAGTTGTTCGACACAAGCCAACAGGTCGGAAATGGTTTAACACTGCACGAGTGCTTGCAGATCGGTTTCGTCGCACTGACCGGATCTCGGGCAGGTCGGCCCGGTGTTTCTAGAGCCTCATCTCGATCGAGTAGTGCTTTTCGATAGGTTATCCATAGATCCCGGCCCGAAAGTTGTCCCGAATAGGCAGGTCAGGTATTCCTCGTCGACGCCCAGGTTCTCCCCAAGATCGTCGTTATACCTCCCCTTCCACTAATCCTCTATAGAATGGTTTTGTGGTATTGCAATCGTGCAAGTTCGAGCCGGGACGGCAGAGTTGCTTGGGGGCAACGCGACACTCGCTGTGCCATTCGCCTTTCCTCAGCCTCTTTTTGATCCAGTTCAGCCACAAACGGCAGTCACACCTATTCACCGTCGTCTATTAAGCGCCGGTGATGTCGAAGTGTCAGCGCATATCTGCGCATCATAAACCACGGCACGCCCAGCTCTCTTTTTAGCGGGAGTTGGCAGCAAACGGATCGCCTGACCATCGGAACGCTCCCTTTCCACAAGTAGCGAAAGAGGATGCATTCCAGTTTGGTGATGGTAGAGTCGGGACAAGGCACAACGGTCAGACGGTAGTAGATGACGGATGGGATGTACTCATTTGCCACCTCCACCCTACATTTTAGGGATAGCTTCCTCTCGGCCCATTACTGGGTTAGAGTGACCACCTTACTCGTTATATTGTTCCAGTTCTTCTTTATTTGGAGGTCCGGATCGAACCAGACCCATATCAGTTTAACCGGTCCGTCGGTCCAGTGTCCCGCGACAGAGATGCTGTTGGGTGACATGTGTTTGCCTTTCCAGGTGCCGAGCCGCAAGCCCACTGACTTTTCCCGGTTAATTTTTGCTCCCGTCACCGCATCGTATTCTTTAGTGTCTCGCCTACCAGGTCGATATGGCCATGGCTAGACACTATCACGGTGACGTCATCTGCGTTTGAAGACACGCTCGTCGCGCATCCCTATTCTCGCAGGATGCCCCTTAGCGTCGCCAGCTACCGCAGTAGTGGCTCCAGTTTCAATACGTACAGAAGCGACGAGAAGGGGCATCCTTGACAAACTGAACGTGCAATGTCAAATAGTCTGGATAGATGCCCATTCACGCGAATTACTGAACAGATGCCGCTGTATAAGGCAGCAATCCATCTGCGGAAAGCAGGACCGAAACCAACCGCTATGAGGACAGCATCCAAGTATCGATGGTCTACTTTATCGATAGCTTTTGATTGATCCAAATTGATCAGCGCCACATATGCCAGGATCCTTGACTACCCTGTCTATGATGTAGCGCATGAGGTGGAGGCTGTCATGGATGTTTCGGCCCGGCACGGCGAATGTTTGCGCCTTGTCAACCAGTTTCTCGATGATAAGCGCCAACCTCCTTGCTAACACCTTGGCCAAAATGTTCAAATCAACATTAAGCAGAAGGATGAGCCTAAAGTTATCTATTACGTTTCCCTTGTTTGGATCTTTCTTTAGCATTGTTACAGCTCCTCGACTCACAAAACTGGGGATACTCCCGTTTTGCTGCCAGTTGCAGCAGACTGCTGCCAAGATGCCTCCAAACAATTCTGGCATATAACCATAAAGCTCGTAGGGCAGACCATTCAAGCCCGGCGATTAATCCCTCGAGCAGTCTGTTATCGCATTCCGCACGTCCGCTACTGTGATGGCACCTTCACAACACTCCGCCTCTCTTGCCGAGAATCGTGCCAGGCTATGCAGGTAGGCATTGAAGTCCACCCTGCGTTCTGGCTACCAGTTTTTCGAATAGACGAGGAAAGTGCTGTTGAAAGGCCTTACACATTTTTCTATACTCGAGTAATTCGCACCCATGTTTATCTATCAGAGACCGAATAGTAGCTTTGTTGCCTTATTACACCTTCGCCACCCGGGCCTCTCGTCCAGCTCCAATACCTTCGTTTCTTAGGGCACTCATCCTAGCTCTGTCAACGTATCTTTCGTGTTTAGCGTTGAAGTGTTTAGTCAAGGGCGAACCTCGCATCCAACACGTTGGAAGCGATGCCACTTCTTATTTCTTCTTCTTGTTTCTTAACTAGATCTCCCTCTATTTTAATTCCATGTATTGCTAGGGCTTTACTATACCTAATAGAGTCTGCTTTTATTGATCTTTTGAGGGCAAACCACCATTTGTTGTTGATGATGGCTTCCGTCAAAGCCCTCTTCACTAGTATGCTAATCCGGTCTCTGTAAACCTGTTTTGAGGGGAAAGACGCGTTCAGTTTCCAGTAACCGGCACTCTGCCTAAGTGTCTTATCTAAATCTAGAGTGCAAGTCACAAATTTGTGATCTGTGTAGCTGACTATATTAAATTGTGGATAACCTACACTATTTCTATCTAGTGTCCTACACAGTATTCTATCTAGATACGATCTCGACGACACTATGCGGTTCCTTCATTTCCACGTTGGCGCATTTGGGTTGTCGAATCTGTATCTGTCGGACAGTTGAAAGCGTTTGATCAGGTTTTTGAGGTATTTGCATACCCATCTATTTCTATCCGTACTCACATAGTCTAGATACGTATCCAAGGTAGCATTCCAATCCCCACTAAAAGTAAAAGTCGAGACGTTCCTAGGAATACTTCTAGAGGTTGAAAGAAATCCGATCGACCTGTTAAAAACGGTGCATAAACTGATATAAGTCGAAAGGCACACCCACTGCTGCCGTCGACATCCAGGACAATCAGTCTACCCTCTGGGTCTATGAATATTGTCTTTACTTTGAGATCCAGACTCTTGCGAAAAAGCACTACGGTGCCACTACCGCCCATTCTCGGCAGGCAAGGAAGAAAATAAATGTTAAACTCTCCACCAAACATGGACTTTAGGGCCTGTGGGTTATAAAGTCTTGTCTCACTTATGGCTATGATTTCTAATTTGTGACTTGATGAAATTTAAGAGGTATCCTTGTTTCCTAGGTGACCCCAAGCCACGTGCATTTATACAACCAGTCTGAAGCGTAATCCTAATGAGGTATGTGTTTTAAACACAAAGTAAAGGAACAGAGAGTTACTTACAGTTCGAAATTTTTCCTGTCTCCCCCTTTGGTCTTTTCTTGAGTAGTTTTCTGTATAATGTGGATGTTTTTCGACAGAAAATATTTCTCCTCCTCACAATTTTCCGTGAGGAGGTTTTTAAATTTTTCTCTTTTTTTTTGATATTTTTGAAACCTCCCTAACGAATCAGGGTAGAGAGACTTCAATAGGCTGTGATTTGCTTGTGTTGTGTGTGATATTTTGATGTGTTCTGGTGCTGTTGTGTATGGGTGGTTACTAGTTTTGTAGTTGTGATCTGTGATGTCTGTGTGTGACCCGAAGTAACACATTAGGTCCAAGCTGCTTGTGTTAATGGCTGTCAACATAATTCGATTGGTTAATGTTTATTTTTTTGTAGTGTTGGTGTTTGTCTTGGAAATGTTGGTGTAGGTAGTTGTAAACCTTCCTGCTTTGTTTGCTTGTGTATTTATTCTCCCCTCCCCCGTTTCCTACACCTCCCTGTGGCTAATTGCCATTCTTCCGTTCCGTCTTCCTCGGACGACGAGTCGAAAAATCGGAAGGGGGTTGTGGAAGAGTAACGGGGTCAAATGTATTTTGTGTTTCTGATGTTGGTGTTGTTTGTGTTCGATGCTGGGTGTTTGTATGTGAAGTGAAAGTTTGTAGGGGTGGGTTATCAGTTCCTTTGGCTTCTTTGTTTTTTGTAGCTGCTTCTGCTGATGACAGTGTTAGTGGTGTTGTTGTTATTGATTTTCCCGGTGTTGTTGGTGGTGATGGTGATGATTTTACAGTTGCTGGTGTTGCATTTCCTCTCACTTTCGGTTGGTTTAAAGTCTTTGGTTGGCTGTGTTGTTTTGGCTGTAATGTGGATGGTGTTGGTAAAAGTGTTGGTCTTCTATACTCTTTTTCCTTGCGTTGTTGTTGTTGTTTTTGGTGGTGGTGGTGTTGCAACTTTGGGCAGGAGATCTTTAAATGGTTATCTTCGCCACAACAGTAGCAGCAGTGGCGTCCTTCCTTCTACATTAATAAACAAATTAGTGCCGTCTAGCAGTTCTATAATGGAGGATAGATAGAGATAGAGAGAGAGAGAGAAAGAAAGAGATAGATAGATAGATAGATAGATAGATAGATAGATAGATAGATAGATAGATAGATAGATTTATATATAGATAGATAGATAGATAGATAGATAGATAGATAGATAGATAGATAGATAGATAGATAGATAGAGAGATAGATAGATAGATAGATAGATAGATAGATAGATAGGCAGACACTCAGACGGATGAGGACGACGACGACGAAGGGTGTACAAAAATTTTCAAAAACTCCGCAGTATTAAAACAAATGCTTACTTTTAAGAAATATTGTCAAGAAATTAAGATTTGATGGAATATGGTCGACATGTGTTCGACATGGGAAAACCTTCAAATACAATCTGCGGTTCAAAAGTGTTTTAAGATAGTAAGAAAAAGATCCGATAAGAGGAAAGTCTACGAAATGCTTTCTGTGCCATTATATTGATCAGCGAAGTGATTTTGTACAGTCAGGAATTTAATATAAAACTGTATTATATACCATTATAATGTATATTTGATGCATTGGCGGCCATCTTCATTGGAAAATTTGTAAACACGACTCAGATGTTATGATATGAAAATATTCCATTGAAAATTTTTTTTAAATAATCTAGAATACGGATATTATTACCGATTAAGAAGCAATCGATGCTGAACCGACATGATACAGAGACACAGAGATCAAAGACTATATAATATATGGTATAGACGTTGATTAATGTCAAACACAACGGACATAACGTTTACAATTAATGAGGCTGTGAATATACCCCAATGGAACGATATATATATATATATATATATATATATATATATATATATATATATACGTACATATGTGTGCATCTATGTATATATAGATTATATATATACACACACACAAATATATATTTGCACGTGTATGTGTGTGAAAGTAAAATGGGAGAATGGAGCACATCATTTTACATGTATATAAAGAAAAAGACGTATATATATATATATATATATATATATGTTTGTATGCATGTGTATATATCGATGTACAAATGCATAAGAGTGCGTTTGTATAAGTGAGAATATGTAAATACATGCATGTATGTAAATTAGATGATTGTAAGCTTTTAATTTTATTTATTTTTTCAGTGAATTCCATCTACAACAAAGCAACAAACTACGCCACACGGTATACAGCAAATATTGACAAGAAAACATTGGTAGAGAAGGTAACTAGTTTATATAAAATTTTCTACAAAAAATGAAAACGGTTAACGATGAAAGCATTGATAATACCATAGCACAATGTTAAAATAAGCAGACACATGTAAACATACACAGGGTGTTCAAAAGGTCTCTCAGCAGTGAATATTTTTCATCCTGGGCATCACCATGGCGCTACTTCAAAAGGTTTTCGATGGGACTTTGGCCACTAAAAGCACCTGATTTAACACCGCCACACGTTTTTTTCTCGGGAGCAAGTAAAGGATCAGTGTACAAGAATCGCCCGAAAAACCGATAAATACTTACTGCGGAGAGACTTTGTGAACACCCTCACGTGTGTACCGTTGGCGATTTTTTTCCCTCTGTCTTCCCTTCTCTGCATCTTTCCTTCTCCTATGTTTCCGACGCAGAGCTCCGCTCGAAACGTTAGACCCTCCTTTCCTTCTTTCCTGAGCGTCCAATAATACTATATTTGTTCCCCGTCCTCGCGTTGTGTTTTTTTTTTTGTGCTTTCTTGTTTGGATTAACTATATATATATGTGTGTGTGTGTGTGTGTGTGTATAAATATATGTGTATGTATATATATATATATATATATATATATATATGCATATATATATATAATAATAATAATAATAATAATAATAATAATAATAATAATAATAATAATAATAATAATAATAATGTTTGACCTTAACCAGTTGAGCATGTCCCTTAGTGGCTGACGATATGTGCATCTCTGATCACGAGCAGAAGTAGTGGGGGAGCATCATAGCCATGTGTTGAGAGGGATTCTTTGGGGTTTGAATAATTCACCTCTGGAAACATGGGTGGTTCTTTCAACATCCTTAAACAACCCTTATTCAGGGACCTTTTGAGCGGGATGGGCTACTCAACCTGAAGAAAATTCTAACTGGGCCCCACCTGCAAGGTCATGTGCTGTTTATCTTGATATGAGATCACCATGTCGCGCACATATGGTTGTGATGCATGTGCCTGGTGTACCTTTATCAGACGGGTAGTCATGATGGGTATATTGGGCTTCGTATATTTTACCCCAGTGTCACTTTGATGGCATGTACTGCTCTCTCACTCAATAATAATAATAATAATAATAATAATGAGGTCCCCTGGATTGATAGAATATCTACAGAACTGGACTCCTTAGAAGAGCAAAAGTGGGAGGGTGTCAAGGTAGAAGGTTTAAGATCTGCTCTCAGGAGGTCAAGCAAATGGAAGTCTCCAGGAAAGGATAAAATTCCTAACTTCTGGTTGAATGCCTTCCCAGAGAGCCATGAACTGCTAACAGAACTTTACAATGATGTTCTGCAACACCCTAGTAGGATGCCTGCTTGGCTAGTTAATGGTTTAACATTCCTGCTTCCAAAAAGTGAAGAAACAAATGAACCAAAAAACTATAGACCCATAACCTGCTTAACAACTATGTATAAAACGCTAACATCTGTCCTGGCGGAATATACCTATAGTTTTTTAACAGACCGCCGCAAATTCCCTAATGAACAGAAAGGATGTAAACGTGGATCCTATGGTTGTAAAGATCAACTACTCATCAATAAGATGATCTTAGAAGATTGTCACAAACGACACAAAAACTTATCAATAGCCTGGATAGACTGTAAAAAGGCTTTTGATAGCCTACCACATAGCTGGATTAAGAAATGCTTGGAAATATATAAAATAGCACCTACTCTGCGAAACAATGAAACCATTGATCATGTTGTCTCCAAGTGCAGTCTTCTAGCGCCTACAGAGTATCTCAACAGACATGATAGAGCTGCACAATATATTCACTGGGTAATTTGCAAAAAACTGGATTTGCCCCATGATAAAAACTGGTGGGAACACAAACCACCTCCAGTACTTGAAAATGACCACATCTCACTCCTTGGAACTTCACCATTCAAACTGACAGAAAGATAGATGCAAATAGGCCAGACATCATATTGAAAGACTTCAGACAAAGAACATGCCTCCTCATTGATATGACTGTCCCAATCGATATAAACGTATCTGTCAAGACCTACCGAAAACTGAGCAAATATAAAGATCTTGAAATAGAAATCAGCAAAATGTGGAACCTGAAGACTAAAACAATACCTGTTGTCAAAGGTGCCCTGGGAATGATAGCAAAAGGAGCTGATTGCTACCTAACTCAGATACCAGGAAACCCAAAAATGGCAGAAATTCAAAAGATAGTGCTAACGGGAACTGCTCATATCCTACGCAAAATACTTTCTATGTAATCTCAAGGTTTAAAACAAACATAATTTTCGGGTTTTTTTTAGACATTCACTAGTACAACACAAAACAAACCCCAAACATATGGCACACTAGGCATAACAACATGAACTTCCAACCTGTTTTCTCTTGAGGTCTCTGGGTGAGACTTGGAGCCAACTTGTACAAATATAAAGCAAAAGTCAAACATAGAATGATAATAATAATAATGATGATGATGTTTAATCTCATCGACCATTCCAAGCCCGCTCGCCATCGGTTCGTTTTATCTGTATTAGATACCATTGTATCAGATTGATAAATATTTTATGTTCATCTAAAACTATTTTGATCTGTCATTTTACTAAGCTTGTCTCCTGTAAACGTGCACTATCAATAAGTTAAATATTGGTGAGAATTCTACCATAATCTTCGAGACTAAGAGGATTTTAATAAATGAGTGAAACTGCATTAAAATTTTGATTTGCTAAAATCATAATTCGTGTTCTCAGTTGATGATTAGTTGCCACATTGAAAAAGCTGACAAAATCATTCGCAGCGGGTCTTAATTTATGCAAATCGTGATTAAATGCTTTTATGGTGCAGCTGGAACTTTGGTTCTTCCAAAGGTTAATGAATTCACCAATACCACGGTGAATCAACATGTATTAAGTAATATACAGAAAATGGATGATTATTACATAAATACGTAAATTATATTTTAGCGTTTGATTTTTATAAATCCGTATTTTCTTTGTATATCTAAATATGCTATATTCTTATTATTATTTTGATTTGGCTCAGGTTTGTTTTTATTCCTGATAGGAATTGTGTGGGTAGCGGGTTACTACTTCTTATTTTTACGGTCAAAACTTCTTAGATTCACCGGCTTGGTCTCTGTTGGTGTAATTATTATATGCTCGTGTCTTTTCGCCCGTCTTTACTTTCTAAATTAAAATTCCGCCGAGGTCGATTATGCCTTTCCTCCTTTCGAGGTTGATAAAAGAAAGTACCAGTTGAACACTGGGGTCGATGTAATCGACTCATCCCCTCCCCCAAAACTGCTGCCCTTTTGGTAAAAATTTGAAATAATCATCATTATCGTTTACTTTTAATCTGCAGGTTTGTTACAATCACTTGC
>NC_043000.1:38984277-39024277 GCF_006345805.1 Octopus sinensis
CTTTAATCTTCAATTTTTCATGGGTTTTTTTTTTTCGCTACGTTTATTTTTTGTTTAATTTTCGTTTATTCCTTATCGATGCTTCTCTATAGTCTTGTGTTTGTTTGTTGCGTTTTCTTTTCTTTCTGAACAACAGTGGCGCCGCCAAGAGTGGCTGATTGCACATGTTGTGCCAGGATAAACAACTTTTCCAGAATAATTGCTCTGTTACTGATGCGGCGGTGGTGGTGGTGGTGGTGGTGGTGGTGGTGGTGTGGTGGTGGTGTGGTGTGGTGGTGGTGGTGGCGGTGGTGGTGGTGTGTGGTGGTGGTGGTGGTGGTGGTGGTGGTGGTGTGCGGTGGTGGTGGCGGTGGTGTGGCGGTGGTGGTGGAGGTGGTGGTGGCGGTGGTGGTGGCGGTGGTGGTGTCGGTGGTGGTGGCGGTGGTGGTGTCGGTGGTGGTGGCGGTGGTGGTGGCGGTGGTGGTGGCGGTGGTGGTGGCGGTGGTGGTGGCGGCAGCGACGGCGGCCATGGTGATGGTGGTGGTAGTGGTGGTGACGTCGTCGGCGACGGTGGCGGTGATGTTCATGATGATGATGATGGTGGTGGTGTGGTGGTGGTGGCGATGGCGGCGGCGGTGGCGGTGGTGTTGGTGGTGGTGGTGTTGGTGGTGGTGGTGGTGGGGTGGTGGTGGTGTGCGGTGGTGGTGGCGGTGGTGGTGGCGGTGGTGGTGGAGGTGGTGGTGTGGCGGTGGTGGTGGCGGTGGTGGTGGAGGTGGTGGTGGCGCTGGTGGTGGCGGTGGTGGTGGCGGTGGTGGTGGCGGTGGTGGTGGCGGCAGCGACGGCGGCCATGGTGATGGTGGTGGTAGTGGTGGTGACGTCGTCGGCGACGGTGGCGGTGGTGGTGGTGATGTTCATGATGATGATGATGGTGGTGGTGGTGGTGGTGGTGGCGATGGCGGTGGCGGCGGTGGTGTTGGTGGTGATGATGATGATAATGATGGTGGTGGTGTGGTGGTGGTGGTGTGGTGGTGGTGGTGGTGGTGGTGGTGGTGGTGGTGTGGTGGTGGTAGTGGTAGCAGTTATTACCAGTCTTGCTATTGATGCTATCATAATTATTGCTGCTGTTGCTTCTTCTGTTGGTGGTGATGGAGATGATGATGTTGTTGTTGTTATTGTACATGGTGACATCGGTGTTGTTGTTGTTGTTTACAATGATGATGGTTACGACGACGACGACGATGATGATGATGATGATGATATTGATAGTGATAGATGTAGAGATGATAAAGATGATGTTGTTGTTGCTATGTTTTTTAGCCCTGGGTGAAGACTTACCAAATAGGTCCCTGCTCATGAGCAGGGCCGTCTTTGCTGCATTAATCACTCCAGCCCTCTTCCTCCGTCAAAACAATACCTTGGAGACTCCCTACTTGTACTTCAGAATATAGACTAAGATTGAGAGCCCTACAGAACCTTGGCCGATGGGAAACTGTCCGATTGACCCCCTACCTTGAAATAGCACTAGCGTGACGATCTCGTCTTATTACGTATTTGACGTAAAATATGGTGAAGGTGTGTGACCGAGAGGTTGAGGTGCTGAACTCACGATTGCAAGATTGTGATTTCAATTCATGGGCCTGGTGGGGCATAACTACAGATTTCTTCCCTATCCCGACTTTGGATGATTATAACTTTCAAAAATATGGATAGTTTTTTAATGAAATTCTCTACAAATATACCTCGGACTATGTAGATTCGGAAGACTTAGGAATTTTGGCAGAAAACAATTGGTGCTTTGTCTTCTTGAGCTAAACACTTCATTACACGTTGCCCTACGACCACTTCGACGTTTGACGTGTGACGCACGGTCCACTTGTAAAGCAACGTTGAGCTGATGGAGTCTGTGAGTAAATGCATAGCACAAACAATGGAGCTTTATAAGCAAATCATTTGTACAGGTTCTTCACCAAAAATTTGCAGGACCAGCATCATCATCGTTTAACGTCCGCTTTCCATGCTAGCATGGGTTGGGCGTATGACTGAGGGCTGGCGAGCCAGATAGCTGCACCAGGCTTCAATCTTGATCTGGCAGAGTTTCTACAGCTGGATGCTCTTCATAACGCCATGGCAATTTGATGATAAGAAGAAGCATGGCCACTCCTAAAGATTATAGATTGACTGTTTCTCTTTTTATAACTGTTGAAGCTGCAGCTGTTGTTATAATCGTTGTTAAGCCCCTGGTAGATCTTCAAGAAATAGATGTGTACGCTAAAGACGTTCCAACCGTGATCGCCTTGTCTTCAACGGTATTTCGTTCGTCTTTACGTTTTTAGTTCAAATCCGCCCAGGTCGACTTTACTTTTCATCCATTCAGGGTTGATAAATTAAGTACCAGTTGCGTACTGGGGTCGATCTAATCGACTATTCCCCAACTCTCCATAAATTTCGGGCCTTGTGCCTTGAGTAGAAAAGAATATCGATAATTATCTTTGAGATGGTGTAGTGTTATTATTGCTGACGGTGAAAATGAATTTTAACGATGTTGTTGTTGTTATTGTAGTGCTTTTGTTTTGTTTTTTACTAGTTATAATGCTTAGCTGTTGTTGTTGCTTTTCTTCTTTTTTGTAACGATGAAGTTGATGCCGTATTATCAGTGCAATTGGCAATTAGTGGTATGAATGGTTTCCGTGATAGTGCTGGTGGTGCTGGTGCTGGTGGTGCTGGTGGTGCTGGTACTGCTGCTGCTGGTACCATTGGTGTCAATAGAGGCGACGGAGACGACGGAGCCGGTATCGGTGACGGTGGTAGTGGCGGTGGTGGTGGCAGTGCTAATTGTCTTGTTATTGTTAATGTAATTATTGTTGTTGCTGTTGTTGTTGTTGGTGGTGGTGGGGTGGGGATGGGGGTAATATTTATAGTGTTGATGGAGTTTGTAAGTCTAATCTCGTTAGAAGGTATTAGAGATTTTGTTTGGATTTAAGTACACATGCACGTAATGACACACACACACACAAACATACTCACTGGTTTTGCAGGTTACTGACGGAGGGATAATTAAATTTTTGTAGACATCATGCTGAAGCCTTATTGCATATGCCTTCATTCACGTAACCCAGAGAGTTACATGTGTCTGTGTGTGTGTGTGTGTTGATCTGAAGAAACTTAAAAACTTATAATATTCATTTATAATAGAAACTTATAATAGTCACGACTCAAGGGTCGTAACTATTTTGCATGTCAAGTTAATAATAATAATAATAATAATAGTAATAATAATAATAATAATAATAATAATAATAATATAATAATAATAATAATAACAATAATGATAATAATAATAATGATATTGATAATAACGATAACAACTGTAAAAAACTGGAAGATCTACTGTTTTCTGTGAGTAATTTGAATTTCCCTCAAAATAAGTTAAGAAACTTACATATCTGCAGCTTTGGACATACAAACGAACACATAACAAAAATTTAGAAACATAAATATCTCTAATTTTGTGTGAACATTTTGTCGTCCCTTCTTCCTTGACTATCAGAATATGTAAAAATGCCTTTTATTGTAACACACTAAAAACACAACGATAATAAATTATGGAAGTAAGCACCTGCTAATATATACATACTGCACAACTACAAAAACTGTAAACCACAGCAAAACTTTTAAAAAGAAAAGAAAAATTCCCAAAGAAAAAGAAATTCAGAAATACAAAAATCCAACAAGGTGAACCTGCTCTTCCTCCTACTGTCCCCAAAGACTGGAATATCTACAATTCCCTGTAAATATTTGAAATTTCCCTAAAAGAAAATAAGTTAGGAAACTTACATACCTACAGCTATCGAATACACAAACCGGTCAGCTTAAAATACAAGAGAAAATAAAAGGAAAGTAAAAAATATCTTTAATATCTACAACTAATGTGCGACAAAGTATCCTTTCCTCTCTCCCTGAGTATTCGAAAATTAAAATATCATCCTCCTTTTTATTCTAAGAACGCTACCATTTCTCCCTGTGCATTCATACAAAAGACCATATTAGATAAACCTTAGAACTTTCCTAGCCACAACTTCTTTTCTTTTTTTTTTGACTCTCCCTGAGCATTCGAAAATGTAAACATTCTTCTTCCCATTGCAAAAGTCTTATTGTATTTTCTGGGCTTCGTATATTTTACTCCAGTGTCACTTTGACGGCATGCATTGCTCTTTCATTCATTATCATTATTATTACTGTTGTTGTTGTTGTTGTTGCTGTTATTATTGTTATTGCTGTTGTTGTTATTGTTGTGAATAAATGAATAAACAAAGAGAAAGCTCCTTACGCACAAATATTTACGCACAAAAGATCTCGTGGATGTATAATGATGGTTATAGCATTCCCCTTTCATACCAGGTCGAAAAAGAAAAAATAGGAAGAGCTTCACGAATATATTGATTTAAGATAGGAGATTGGGCGACGATGGGAATCTAAGATTGTGAAATGTGGTGCGACCTATCACTGGCGCGTTGGATATTGTAAACAGAAACTTGAAATGTCTGAGGAACATCTTGGTCGGGGAAATCTGCTACAATACCACCACAATTGGACTGCCAAAATATCTTAAAACATCTAACGACAGGATGCTAAAGCTCGTTGAAAACCATGAAAGACGTAAGAAGCTTCATTCTGTTATGAAGAAGGGCTAAGTATTTGAACAGCATGAGAAAAGTGCAGAAAATGTAGTTGCAGAGAAGGTTAAATCAATAGCAAAGCAAAATGCGTTTGAACAATAGGCTGATAGGTGGTAACAAAAACCTCTGGATGGCAAAAATGTGGCCCGTAGCAAACAAGCTGAAGTAGCCTAGAAACACACCCATTAGTGGCTACGGATTTCAGGGATAAAGGTAGAGTGTGAAGGCTTTATCTTGGTTGCCCAAGAAGAGAGCTTATTGACCCGGAACTAAAAACCAATGTGAGTAGTAGTAGTAGTAGTAGTAGTAGTAGTAGTAGTAGTAGTAGTAGTAGTAGTAGTAGTAGTAGTAGTAGTAAAATGCCCTGATTCACTACTAGGCAGAGGCTCTCAAGGCTTTTGATTTTAACTGATTGGAAGTGTTATATATTATTTTGCCTTGGTATAAAAGATGGGCTATAGCAAATATTCTGCTCAATACCACAAATTTACTTGTCGCTTGTTTGGCTTTCACCAGCCTCAGTAGCTGAAGATATTTGCTTCTCTGACCACGAGCTTGCTTAAATTCCTCTTTCTTCTCACTCCCTTATGTTTTTTTTTCCTTCTTTTAATTCTAATTCCTCTCTACATTCATATTCTCTATTCCTACTGTGCTCCCCACACATTCTGATTTAATCTTCCATATGTTAACATGTACCTCCTTGCGACAATGTAAACTTTCATTTAATGAAGATATCCTCGGCCTGAAGAGCAGCCTGCGGTACACACCTCGCTTGGATATTTACCATTTCCCAGGTTCTGCTCGCTATGAAACATATGTAGTCTGGATCTTATCTACACCATTCTCTAACTCTTCTATTCTTATTCACACTCCCGGTAAACCTGGTTGCCTACCGTGAAATATAAAAAGAACTTTTTTCAATTTATCGTACTTCGATACGAAAAGAATCTACAACCTCCCGTCTCAATAAACCACTATTGTCACTGAAAGTTGTTTTTTATATTTACTATGGATTGCTTGAAGCTAGCTTTTTTCCTACAATTCGATACTTGGATCTCATATTTATATATGTATATACATATACATACATCTGTGTGTGTGTGTGTGCGCGTGTGTTAGAGATAATCTGTGTTTATGTCTCCGTACCTTAGCATTCGGCAAATGGCACCGATAGAATAAATACTAGGCTTTAGAATAATCTGTATTGAAGGCGATTCGTACGTCTAAAATTCTTCAGTATGGTCGCAGTCTAATGACTGATTGAAGTAAAATGGAAATGGTTAAAAGATAAAACCAGACACAAATCAAAGCGGCAGAAGATGGTCTTCAGGAATGAGGTAAGGAATTAATTGCCAACAGCTGAAGTCGAGAACCAACGTCAGGGGAATGATGTGCCGGAGGCCGAAGGAACATGGAACTTTCGGTGAAAAACAGATGCAGTGAACGTTTTCCATAGGGTAAATTACTGAGAACGGTAACAGAATTCAATATAAAAGGATATAGTCAATAATAGAATTGGTTTGATAGGTGAGAGAAGGTAAGCTACAACCTAGGTACAAGCATCGAATTTAATATTACAAAGTATAAGAGATTGCAGAGTGTAAAACAGCGTAGCAGAATATGAAACAAGTTTTAAGAAATGCTTTGCGTATTATGTTTGGCTTTGGAAACTGAACTTGGCGAAGAATTGGTGCTGTAACGTTAGATTTGTGTGCGTATGTATGCATGCATGTATGCTTGAATGGGTGGATGCATGCATGTACACACACACACCCTCACACACATACACATATACACACACTCAGACACAAACACACACGTATATACATATGTATTCATGTATATGTACATATACACGTATATACACGTGTCTACATGTATGTATTTGTATATGTGTATAAGTATGCATGTACGTACGTATGTATGTGTGTGTATGTATGTATGTATGTATGTATGTACGTAAAGGAGTGAAGAATGAGGAAAGGAGAATGAAGGAAAAGGGGGAAAATAAAAGATAAAGATACAAAGGAACGTGTAAAGTAAAAAAGAAAACGAGAGAGAGAAAGGGAGGGGTAGAGAGTGAGAGAGAGAGAGAGAGAGAGAGAGACATGCAGGCAGAGACAGACTGACAGACAGACACACAGACAGAGAAATAAAGAAATGGAGACGGAAACGGCGACGTAAGAAAGAAAGTGGGTGGGAGAATGGGTCGAAATAAGACTGTTGAATTCTATTTTAGGATAGAGACGGTTACAAAGGTTATTGATTCGCATTCCTGAGGGAGACAAACAAGTGAATCTAATTGATTAGTTATAGAATATGAAGAAACTTTTATCCTGGTTGTTGTAGGGAATAAGATCGTTGTTGTGTCACTGAAGTTGAAGATCTGGGGTTATTTTGAAAAATGCTGGTTTGAAATTAACGCATCGAATAGATTTTCACGTCACAGTAAAAGCTTTTCCTATATCACGCTTATTCGTTCATTCCACTCTTCGTTCTTTCGTTCCTCCTCTCTCACATTTTCTTTGCCTTCTCTTCTTGCTCACTTTCCCTCCACTTTTCACTACACCGTGTCCCTGTCGTTTTTCCTCGCTCCTCCTTAATTCTTCATCCCTCTGCCTTTACCTCTCTCTCTCTCTCTCTCTCCTCTCTTCTCTTCCCACGTGACCGGCGTTCGGCCGAGCCTAATCTTTCATTCTTGGCCTGGCTGCTATTCGGGCAACATCGATATTCCTCCCTGTGCCTGTGAAATCTTGTATCCCTGCTGTAAGGCTTCATTTCCATACACGTCGGCTTAATTTAATTCGTCTTTAGTCGAAAGATACCTTTTGATATGTCCTGTTATTAATTTTATTGTATTTGTGTAACATTGTCAGTTTTTCCGTCCTTGTTTTTGCATACATTCGCTGCTAGGAATCTAATGATCTTAGCTTAGTTTTTCCTGGGGGCTGGCCACATTATATATATATTTCTTAAATATAGCCACGAAGCACATGTCGTTATTCTGCCAAATATATACGTTTTATTTATTATTTGCACATTACTTAATCATCGGTACATTCTTGTTATTTTATATTTAATATTTCTATTATATGTAATTTTGTAGATGATGTAATTTAATTGAATTTTTCCCTGAAAGTTAGGAATAATATTCCCTCAAATTATTATATATATATGTATATATATGTGTATATATAATATATATAATATATATATATATATTGCTAAGATGATCTGGTTCTTGACTGATGACTGAGGGCTTCGATGTCCCGTCCTGTGGTTCTTGTGTCGTCTCTGTGTTGTTTCATGTTCTTGTCTATGTCTGTAATTAATTTTATGTTTACCTATATATATATATATATATATATATATATATAAAGATAGATAGATAGATAGATAGATAGATAGATAGATAGATAGATAGATAGATAGATGATAGATAGATAGATAGATAGATAGATAGTGGCGGGTCCAAAAAATATTTCTTTTTCCATGTGATGAATTGTAGTGAAAGATGTAAAAGAAGAAAGGAAGGAAAATGCACAGAAACCATTTTATGTTCGACATCAAGTGGGAGATAAATATTTAATGCAAAAGAATTTTCGAAAAAGCTACTATTAGAGATAAAATGAGATCAGTTTGACAACTGCCATCGACGAATACAATTGAGTTCTGCAGAAAAGTTACCGAGGAATCTTTAAAATACCTCTCCAACCGAAATTAACAAACAGCTTGCTAGATCTACAAACCAAACTAAAGTTATATTATTAAAAAATTAAATTGATTAACACTACAAGTGAAGTCATTCTTTTCCTTTTTTAAATATACTTAACTGTACGAAGAATCTCACATATTTCCCAGTATACACATTTACATACATGCATACATACATACATACATACAAACATACATACATACATACATACATGCATACATACATACATACATACATACATACATACATACATACATACATACATGATATGATGGTTGCCCCCTCGTTATCGAGTATGGCCATTGCACGAAGCTTAACTATTATTGGTGCTGTGATCGAATGTGACTTTTATTTGCTTTTTAAGGCTACAGCCAGCCATTCAGTTAAGACTCACAGCACCATCAACAATCATGAACAATGTTGTTATCGTGCAATGCCTGTGCAGGAAGATTTTTTTTAAAGTGAGGAAAGGCTGTGCACTGAGTCAATCCCACTCACTAAGCAACAGCAGTCATAATACGAAAAGAAGAACAAGTCAACATCATCGGTAACCACTGTGCTACAGGTTTTATGTCAGAGTTATCCTGGTTACCTGAGTTACCTTCTAGAAGGATGCCCTAACAAAGGCTAGGAGTCCTTCGCTTCCAATGGTTTAACTGCGCGATCGGGTATTCAGTCCGATTATTTCTATGTCCCCGCGCATGATACAGCCTTAAGCCTTAAGAAAAAAAATTACATATTTATTGGATGGCCGTTGACTCTCAAGAGTTCCTCCGCCCTTTGACGGGTTTTGTTTTTTATCCCGTAGGGTGTCCGATAAACACCCTCCTCACCAAGCATACATACATACATGTACGTGTGTGTATGTGTGTGTGTGTGTGTGTGTGTGTGTGTGTGTATTCATATGTATAAATATATATATTTCTTTATTGCCTGCATGGGGGCTAAATGTAACGGGGACAAACAAGGACAGACAAACGGATTAAGTCGATTATATCGACCCCAGTGCGTAACTGGTACTTATTTAATCGACTCCGAAAGGATGAAAGGCAAAGTCGACCTCGGCGGAATTTGAACTCAGAACGTAACGGCAGACGAAATACCTAATTCTTTACTACTCTCAAGGGGCTGAACACAGAATGGGCAAGCAAGGGCAGACAAACGGATTAAGTCGATTATATCGACTCCAGTGCGTAACTGGTACTTATTTTATCGACCCCGAAAGAATGAAAAGCAAAGTCGACCTCAGCCGAATTTGAACTAAGAACGTAGCGGCAGACGAAATATCTATTCTTTACTACCCTCAAGGGCTGAACACATAGAGGACAAACAGGACAGACAAACGGATTAAGTCGATTATATCGACTCCAGTGCGTAACTGGTACTTATTTAATCAACTCCGAAAGGATGAAAGGCAAAGTCGACCTCGGCGGAAATTGAACCCAGAACGTGAAGACAGACGAAGTACTACTAAGCATTTCGCCCGGCGTGCTAACGATTTTGCCAGCTCGGTTTGTGTGTGTGTGTTGTGTGTGTGTGTGTGTGTGTATTCATATGTATAAATATATATATTTCTTTATTGCCTGCATGGGGGCTAAATGTAACGGGGACAAACAAGGACAGACAACGGATTAAGTCGATTATATCGACCCCAGTGCGTAACTGGTACTTATTTAATCGACTCCGAAAGGATGAAAGGCAAAGTCGACCTCGGCGGAATTTGAACTCAGAACGTAACGGCAGACGAAATACCTAATTCTTTACTACTCTCAAGGGGCTGAACACAGAATGGGCAAGCAAGGGCAGACAAACGGATTAAGTCGATTATATCGACTCCAGTGCGTAACTGGTACTTATTTTATCGACCCCGAAAGAATGAAAAGCAAAGTCGACCTCAGCCGAATTTGAACTAAGAACGTAGCGGCAGACGAAATATCTATTTCTTTACTACCCTCAAGGGGCTGAACACATAGAGGACAAACAAGGACAGACAAACGGATTAAGTCGATTATATCGACTCCAGTGCGTAACTGGTACTTATTTAATCAACTCCGAAAGGATGAAAGGCAAAGTCGACCTCGGCGGAAATTGAACCCAGAACGTGAAGACAGACGAAGTACTACTAAGCATTTCGCCCGGCGTGCTAACGATTTTGCCAGCTCGGTTTGTGTGTGTGTGTTTGTGTGTATTTACACACACACACACATATATAGGGAGGGGTTTCTTACAGTTTTCTTCTACCAAATACACTCACAAGGCTTTGGTCGGCCCGCTGCTGTAGTAAAAGACACGTGACAAAAATACCACGCAGGAGGATCGAGCCCAGTATCATGTGGCCCACACAACCATAAAGATATTTTGGTGGATTGTATTTCCCAGCCCATTTCGCTCTCGTTGAATTCAGTTTTCTATATTTACACCGCGAAGCCGTCTTTCTTTCTCTCAAAGAATGCGATGAACATCACTACTCTGCCTTATTTCTGCAATAAATATTAAAATAAGTTCTTTGTACATTGATGACGATATAACCGTTGTTTAGATATTCTGTGGAAGATACTGGCGTGTTTGATCAATAATCATTAATTTTTAATTACCTATGCGGGTATATGTATATATATATATATATATATATATATATATGCATACATACATACACACATACACACACATATTTATATATGTGTATATATATGTGTATATATATGTGTATATATATGTGTATATATATGTGTATATATATGTGTATATATATGTGTATATATATGTGTATATATATGTGTATATATATGTGTATATATATGTGTATATATATGTGTATATATATGTGTATATATATGTGTATATATATATGTATATATGTATGTATATAAATATATGCGCAGACGTGACTGTTTAGTAAGAAGTTTGCTTCTCACGCATATGGTCCCGTGTTCAATCCATTTCCGTGGCACCATGATCAAGTGTCTTCTGCTGCAGCCTCGGGCCGACCAAATCTTTGCGAGTGGATTTGATAAATGGAAACTGAAAGAAAACAGTCACGTGTGTGTGTGTGTGTGTTCCCCATCAGCAATTGGCAACCGTTGTTGCTATGTTTACACCCCCGTGACGCAACACTTCAATAGAAGACACCAACATAATATGTGCCAGGTTTAAACTAATAAAGCACTAGGGTAGAGCCATTCGAATGAAAAATTTTCAAGTTGTTGCCCCAGCCTGGTCGCAGTCCGATTACTGAAACTATATGAGAGATGAAAGGTTTTCAAGGGTATTCAATAGCATCGACCATTGAGAACCAATGCAAAGTGAGAGACAGTCTTCCGGCGGAATTTGAAATCACAACCGTGAACAACCGAAACTGAAATATCAGAATACATCAAGGTCAATGTTTAATATTATCGATCAGTTTTCATTGTTTGATATTTGATCGATAAATAGATTTTTGAAAAGAGAAACTAGTACACATTGTTGTATTGTGTTAATAGGGCGTGTTATGCTGAGAGAATCTGTTGAATGGAACCGATAACTTCAAGACAGTTTAATGTTATATACTGGGACATTCATAAAAGTATTTTGTAAACGACAAAATATTTACACGTGATAAATTTTCCTTTCTTTCATTCTTTTTCCGTCCTTCCTTTTTATCTTTTTGATTCTACAAATCGTTAAACGAGAGTTCTTTAAGTTACGTTCGCATTTGCATACAAAACAAGGTATTTTTAACGACGATTAGGGCCTGATTAAGACCCATAGAGGCCCTAAGCATTTCAGAGATTTCTGGTACTCTCAAGTATATGTAATTCAAAAATTTAAACAATAATCTTTTTTACTCTGGGAACAAGGACCGAAATTTTTGAGGAGGCAGGGGCAGTCGATTAGATCAACCTCAGTACGCAACTGGTACTAAATTTATCGACCCCGAAAGGATGACCGGCAAAGTCGACCGTGGTGGAATTTGAACTCAGAACGTTGCGAAATGTACTTAAAATATTCTTTTCTACTCTAGGCACAAGGCCCGAAATTTTGGGGGAGGGAGAGCCAATCGATTAGGTCGATCCCAGTACACAACTAGTGCTTAATTTATCGACCCCGAAAGGATGAAATGCAAAGTCGACCTTGGCGGAATTTGAACTCGGAACGTAAAGTCTACCCACAAGGGGCTAAACATAGAGAGGACAAACAAGGACAGACAAACGGATTAAGTCGATTATATCGACGCCAGTGCGTAACTGGTACTTAATTTATCGACCCCGAAAGGATGAAAGGCAAAGTCGACCTCGGCGGAATTTGAACTTAGAACGTACCGGCAGACGAAATACGGCTACGCATTTCGCTCGGCGTGCTAACGTTTCTGCCAGCTCGCCGCCTTAAAATATAAACAATAATAAACTACAAAATAATTTTCTTTTTTTTTCAAAATGAAATAAAACTAACACTAAGATGTAAAATAATGTTTATTTTTCTCTACTTTCACTTTATTTTATATCTGATAATTTTTTTCCTACTTTTTTAATTGCAAAGTCTTTCACCAGATACGCAAAATTTATTTTACATAACACATCTGCTTTTATACTTTGCAGAGTTAATGCATCCTGTATAATATTTCAGTAGGTTCAAAGGCGGCAAGCCGGCAGAATTGTTAGCACGTCGGGCGAAATGTTTAGCGGTATTTCGTCTGCCGCTACGTTCTGAGTTCAAATTCCGCCAAGGTCGACTTTGCCTTTCATCCTTTCGGGGTCGATTAAATAAGTACCAGTTACGTACTGGAGTCGATATAATCGACTTAATCCCTTTGTCTGTCCTTTTTTCTCCCCTCTGTGTTTAGCCCCTTGTGGTTAGTAAAGAAATAGGTATTTCGTCTGCCGGTACGTTCTGAGTTCAAATTCCGCCGAGGTTGACTTTGCCTTTCATCCTTTCGGGGTCGATAAATAAAGTACCAGTTACGCACCGGTGTCGATGCAATCGACTTAATCCGTTTGTCTGTCCTTGTTTGTCCCCTCTGTGTTTAGCCCCTTGTGGGTAGCAAAGAAATAGGTATTTCGTCTGCCGCTACGTTCTGAGTTCAAATTCCGCCGAGGTCGACTTTACATTTCATCCTTTCGGGTTCGATTAAATAAGTACCAGTTACGCACTGGGGTCGATATAATCGACTTAATCCGTTTGTCTGTCCTTGTTTGTCCTCTTTGTGTTTAGCCTCTTGTGGGTAGTAAAGAAACTGGTATTTCGTCTGTCTTTACATTCCGAGTTCAAATTCCGCCGAGGTCGACTTTGCCTTTCATCCTTTCGGGATCGATAAATTAAGAACCAATTGCATAATGGGGTCGATCTAAATGACTGGCACAACTTCTCCCAAAATTTCGGGCATTGTACCTAGAGTAGAAAAGAATAATTCATAAATGAAGACCAAAATACTTAGCGGTATTTCGTCTGCCGTTACATTCTGAGTTCAAACTCCGCCGATGTCGACTTTTCCTTTCATCCTTTCCGGGTCGATGTAATCTCTTACGCACAGGAACGATGTAAACGACTTAATCCCTTTCTCTGTCCTTGTTTGTCCACTCTATGTTTACCCCCCCCCCTTCCCCCGTGGGCAATAAAGAAATAAATATTTCATAAATGACTAGATTGTAGGACTAGATACCTAGAGGTTGGGCGATCAAATCCTATCACCAGTAGTATAACTGTATTTACGGTAAATATTTTGATTTCAAATTTTCAAAGGGCAGCAAATTTTATGGGGGTGAATAAGTCGATAACATCGACCCCGATGTCCTACTGGGGCATATTTTATCGACCCCCAAAGGATGAAAGCAAAGACGACCACGGCAGAATTTGTATTCAGAATGTAACGACGAACGAAATGCCGCTAAGCATTTCGTCCGGCATACTAACGGTTCTAACAAAGTTTAAACTGAGATTTCCCGACGTAGATGTTGAAATATCTGTCAATATGATGATTATCTTCATTATAAATATATCGATTTTGCTTGCTTTCAATTTTGATTTTATTTTGTTTTATATATTCTTGCTTTTCGTTTATCGTTGTCATCTTTGAGCAGACAGGCGTACAGGCAGACAGACAGTCACAACAATAACGTGTTTTTTTTTTTTTTCTTTTTCAACAACGATGAAAAGGAAGACACAACAACAACTCGAGACAGAAAAAAAATCTACATTTGAGAAAATACGTCGACAACGATTCAAAAGATGTATTGTTTTCAGTGGAAAACCACCGCTATCATCCGTTTACCCGTGTTGTTGCTGTTGTCGTTGTTGTTGATATCGTTCTTCGGGTTGTTGTTGTTGTTGCTGTTGTTGCTGTCTTCGTCGTCGTCGTCGTCGTCGTCGTCGTCTTCGCCGCCATCTTTTCTGTTATTGTCGAGCTTGTTATCTTCATTGTTGTTGTCACCGACGTTGTTATTCTTGCTATTGTTGGTGTAACTGGGAAAGAAATACGATGGTACTGAAGACAAAATAAACATCTGAAGGAATTACTAGTTGGAAATTCAATAATTTATTACCAATAGCCAATCGATAAATATTATTGATGTCACTAGATGTTTTCAGTCACTATGTATGTATGTATGTATGTGTATGTATGTGTGTATGTATGTATGTATTTATGTACGTATGTATGTATGTATGTATGTGTATGTATGTGTGTATGTACGTATGTATGTATGTATGTATGTATGTACGTATGTATGTATGTATGTATGTATGTATGTATGTATGTGTCTATGTATGTATGTATTATGTATGTATTTATGTATGTATGCATTTACTTATGTCTATGTATGTGTGTATGTACTTATGTATGTATGTATGTATGTACGTATGTATGTATGTACGTATGTATGTATGTATGTACGTATGTATGTATGTATGTATTTATGTGTATGTATATGTGTATGTACGTACGTATGTATATATGTATGTATGTATGTATGTATGTATGTATGTATGAATATATGTATTTATGTATGTATGCATGTATTTATGTATTTATTTGTGTGTGTTGTGTGTATTGACTTCGTATCTGCGTTATTTATCAGCGGCGCCGATTTCTCTCTGTCATGCGAAAACACCGAGAACGGGACTATCTCTGTTGAGGTTTATCTTAAATATACATGAGGCAAAAAATATTGCATGTTATAGGAGAGAGAGGGGGGAAGGAGAAGAGAGAGTTACTGGGGTGGGTACGGACAGACAGACCGACAGTCAGACAAATAGACGGGTAGGCATAGAGATAGAGAGTTAGAGATAGATAGGCAGAGAGAGACAGGCAGGCAAAGAGACAGACAAACCGACAGTCAAGGAGATTGGGCGGAGAGAAAAAGAAAGGGGGAGAGAAGGAGAAAGAGAGTGAAGGAGAAAGAAAGAGAGGGTGAAGGAAAGAGAGAGATAGTGAAAGAAAGAAGGAGTGAGCGAAGGAGAGAGAGAGAGAGAGAGAGAGAGTAAGGGAAAGAAAGAGTAAGGGAGTGAAGAGGCAAGCAGAAAGACTGACAGACCAACAAACAGGCAGACAGATAGATGTGTAGGCATAGAGATAGAGAGAGACAGGCAGAGAGAGACAAACCGACAGTCATGGAGATTGGGCAGAGAGAGAAAGAAAGGGGGAGAGAAACAGAAAGAGAGAGAGTGAGAGCGAAAGAGAAAGGAAGAGAGAATGTAGGAAAGAGAGATAGTGAAAGAGAAAGAAGGAGAGAGTAAAGGAAGGAGAGAGGAAGAGAGTGAAGAGGCAAGCAGACAGACTGACAGACCGACAGACAAACAGACAGACAGACAGACAGAGTTACTACAAGACTTATCGTTTGTTTGGCAATGGAAGCCAATTGCTAGCAACGTATATTTAGCTGTTCTTATTTGGCGCATGCTTATCGTTTCAGAAATAACGATTCTCGACCTCGGTAACATCTATCACATCAATTTAAACAATGTTTCTTGTCATTCATTTGGGAGAGAAAAATGGAAATGAAAATAAAGAATATTTGAGATAAAGGAAAAAAATGTTTTTTTTTTATAGATTGTCTTTGGTTAAAAGTTTCCAGATCGGAAGTGTTGAGATGCAAAGTAGAGATGAAGAAAGGTAAAGTAGACAGGAACAAATGTGAAACTAAGCATTCACAGACAGATATTTCATGAGAGAGAGAGACAGACAGACAGACAGACAGACAGACAGACAGAAAGAGAAAGACAGAGAGAAAGAGAGAGAGACAGAGAGACAGACAGAAAGACAGATAGGCAGTCAGACACACGAAAAATATGTGTGTGATAAATGTATACAATGATCATTTATGTTACCTTGTGTGTGTGTGTGTAATACACACACACATATATAATATAAATGATATATGTATATATATATACGTATATGTGCATATTTACATCTATACGTGTAATATATATATATATTATATATATATATATATATATATATATATATATATATATATGCATATGTGGGCACTGGACGTCACAAAACGTGTACAACAAAAAGGTACGAAGCAAGAGTACATGGAACATGAACTATTCTTTCGAACAACGAAAGACACAAATGGAATACAAAACAAAAAACATAAAGAACGACGCTTCAGCAGTTGTTGGCTATTTTTCTAGTCTCGTATTTCGAGCATTTAACAACAATATACGCTTTCGATAAAACATTTGCTCCCGCAAAGCAATTTAAATAAAATTTGAGATTTTTGCGGAGGGTCAAAATAGGTAACACAAAAAGGACAGTGAAAACAAACAGGTAGGACTGCTAAGCCTAAACGAGAATATATATATATATATATATGCATACGTATGCATATATTATATATTAGATATGCGCATATATGTGTGTGTATGTTGTGTGCACGCTCGCATGTGTTCGTGTGTGTATGATTATAATACAGAAAGACAAACAGACAATCAGACAGACAGATAGACAGACAGACAGACAGACAGACAGACAGACAGACATATAGATTGATAGATAGATAGATAGATAGATAGATAGATAGATAGATAGATAGATATAGATAGATAGATAGATAGATAGATAGATAGATAGATAGATAGATAGATAGATAGATAGATATTAGTCCTTTGTTTTTAAGTCCGAAGACAAGCACACTAAAACACAATTTCTTTGAACAAAAATGTTTTAGGTTACGGCCGGTCAGAAAGTGACCATTGGTTTTGGGATTGGCGTCTCTTATTGCTCTTAGTAATAATAGACACTCACCCGGCGCGTTGGTGAGAGGCACATAACCTTCTTTACTAATAGAGGTAAGAGTAAAGATCTTGGTAAGCAAGGTCCTAACAAGAGGAAAAAGAAATTGGAACGAAATTCTTCGAAACGAATTGATGGAATTGTCTCCCTCTGAACGGTTCCAGTTGTGTCCGAAAGGGGGCACTTTATGTATGATTACCAGAGTATTCTATACATCGAACACGAATTTTCTCCCATGAAAGTGGTGGTGGTGGTGGTGATGGTGGTGGCGGTGCTGCTGCTGTTGTTGGTATTGCTGCCCCTTGTAAATGGTAGTCACGTTATTCAAAACATTGCTCTCACTTTTTTTCCAGAATTGATGACAGTAAAGAAATACTATGAGAAGTTAACGAAGAATATTTCATAGAGACCTTCCTTCCGGATTTAAAACCACAGACACTAACTACCGATAACACGCATAGTTGCAAAAATGATAATATCACGGAAAAGCAAGCTTAGTTTAAACCATGAGTTGTGAAGAGTCAATCACGGGCGAAAGCGCTTCAATACCTTCCTATCAGCAATCGGGTCTGTGTTATTCAATAATTTGAAAATATTTTTGTAGAAGATTTTAACTAATTTTTTAATGGGTTTTCATCAATTTCAGTATATATACGTGTCGTCTGCTTCATCTATACATCGTGGAACTTGGACTATATCAGAATAGTACACTTAATTATATTTTACGCCTTGTAATGTGTGTTCTATGTCGTTTTCTCTATAAACAGTATGCATGTAAATGCACAAACACACGCATAGATAGATAGATAGATAGATAGATAGATAGATAGATAGATAGATAGATAGATAGATAGATAGATAGATAACTTTCTTTATTGGCCACACAAGGCTGAACACAGAGGGGGAAAATACAAATGTAGAGCTTTCCTTTTCGAAAATGAAAAAGAAAGAGGGGAAAAAATGTAAAATTTCGATCAAAATGGATCGGGAAAAAAAGGCGATCAATAGGGATCGTGTATCACAGAAGAATTTTAAAAATGTAAAAACCAAGATGAGGTTTATCCGACAGGTAGATTGATAGATAGATAGATAGATAGATAGATATGTTTCTTTATTAGCCACACAGGGCTGCACACAGATAGAACAAATTACAAGGTAGAGCTTTTCTTTTGAAGGTTTAAAAAAAATAAAAAATAAAAAAATAAAAAAAATAAAAAAATAAGAAAAAAAATAAAATAAAATAAAAATAAAATAAAAAAGGGGGGGTCGATCAAAAGGGATCGTAAAAGGAGAGAAAGAGGACAAAAAAAAAGGGGGGGTTAAAAAAAAAGGGGGAGAGGAAAAAAATTGATCAATAGGGATCGTTATCACAGAAATGTCAATATGAAGTGTAAAGGGGGGGACAGGTGAGGTTTACCCGTGGAAAGAAAAGCCTACGGAAAAGACCACGGCAACCTCGGTCAATGAAGTCACATGTTATATTTCTTTTTTTTTTTTTTTTTTTGCAAATAAGCAACTCTCTAGATAGATAGATAGATATGTTTCTTTATTAGCCACACAGGGCTGCACACAGATAGAACAAATTACAAGGTAGAGCTTTTCTTTTGAAGGTTTAAAAAAAAAAAAAAATAATAATAATAATAATAATAATAATAATAATAATAAAATAAAATAAAAAATTAAATAAAATAAAAAAGGGGGGGGTCGATCAAAAGGGATCGTAAAAGGAGAGAAGGAGGACAAAAAAAGGGGGGGGTTAAAAAAAAAGGGGGAGAGGAAAAAAAATTGATCAATAGGGATCGTTATCACAGAAATGTCAATATGAAGTGTAAAGGGGAGGACAGGTGAGGTTTACCCGTGGAAAGAAAAGCCTACGGAAAAGACCACGGTAACCTCGGTCAATGAAGTCACATGTTATATTTCTTTTTTTTTTTTGCAAATAAGCAACTCTCTGTATTATTTTTACGGTTCATAGAATCATAGTCAAGGTGGCTTCGTCATTCATACGTGCCATCCTTGCTACATTCACCCATCTTTTTTTAAAACATTCACTAGACAAAACTTGCCTCTCTACTCTCACTTTTTTCTTCAAGTGATACTTGAAGAAGTTGATGAGAGATTGACCAGAGAGAAAGGTGTGTTGTCTCTAATCCTTTCAGACGCGTCCACCAGATACATTCTTTCGCCATAGCCACAAGTATGATAAAAATAAGCTCTTCCTTCCCGTTTGAAGGAAGGAGGCGTGACGATATTAACGATAGACTCGGCGGATAAACCGACACGTCCCACACGTGACAGCAGTCGTTCGACATAAGCCCACAGGTGGGAAATTGCTGGACACTGCACGATTGCGTGCAGAGCGGTTTCGTCGCTCTGCCCGCATCTCGGGCAGGTCGGCCCCGTGTTTCTTGAGCCATGCCTATAGAGCTTATCCCGAACGGGTAGCGCTTCTCGGTAGCACCGCCAGGCCAGGGATCTCTGGAAGTTGTCCATAGGTCCCGGGCCGAAATTCGTTTGAAACAGGCGGGTCAGGTATTCCTCGTCGACGCCCAGGTTTGCCCCGAGCTCGTCGTCGTACCTCCCCTCCACTAATCCCCTATAGAATGCTTTGGTTGTGTTGAAGTCACTCAAGGTCGACCCGGGACGGCAGAGTTGCTTGAGAGCAACGCGACACTCGCGGTGCCATTCGCCCTTCTTCCGCTCTTTTTGATCCACGACTGTAGTTCGGTCATGGAGACGAGTTGCGGGAATGCGTGCCTCACAAACGGCGACCACACTGTTCACCGTCGTCTACATAGAGCCGGAGATGTCGCAGTCTCAGCGCATGTCTGCGCATCATCAACCACGGCATGCCCAGCCCTCCTTTTAACGGGTGTTGACAGCAAATGGATCGCCTGACCATCGGGACGCATCCTTTCCACAAGAAGCGGAAGAGGATGCGTTCTAGTTTGGTGATGGTAGGGTCGGGACAAGGTACGACGGTCAGGCGGTAGTAGATGATGGACGCGATGTACGCGTTCACCACCTCCGCCCGACCTTTTAGGGACAGTTTCCTCTCGGCCCATTGCTGGGCTAGAGTGACCACCTACTCGTTATCTCGTTCCAGTTCTTCTCCATTTGGAGGTCCGGACCGAACCAGACCCCGAGCAACTCAACCGGGCCGTCTGTCCAGCGTCCCACGACGGAGGTACTGGTGGACGGCATGGTTTGCTTCTCCAGGTGCCGAGCCGCAAGCCCACTGACTTTTCCCGGTTGATTTTTGCTCCTGTCACCGCTTCGTAGTCTTTCAGTGTCTCGCCGACCCGCTCGATGTGCTCGTGGCTTGACACTATGACGGTGACATCGTCCGCGTATGCAGACACGCTCGTCCCGCATCCTAATTCTCGCGGGATGCCCTCAGAGTCGCCAGCTTCCGCAGTAGTGGCTCAAGAGTCAATACGTATAGAAGCGCCGAGAGGGGGCATCCCTGACGGACCGAACGTGCAATGTCGAAGGGTCTCGATAGATGTCCATTTACGCGAATTACCGAACGGATGCCTCTGTACAAGGCAGCTATCCAGCCGCGGCGGAAGACGGGACCGAAACCAGCCGCTCTCAGGACTGCCTCCAAGTATCGATGGTCTACCCTATCAAAGGCTTTCGATTGATCAAGTTGATCAGGGCCCCACCCATGCCAGGTTCGTTAACTACCCTGTCTATGATGTAGCGCATCAGATGGAGGTTGTCATGGATGCTCCGGCCCGGCACGGCGCACGTTTGTGCGTTGTCGACCAGATAGATAGATAGATAGATAGATAGATAGATAGATAGATAGATAGATATTCTTTTATTAATGAAACTAAATCTCGAGTCGCGAGATGTATGTTCTCAGTTTCACATTCTAAAAGACCATATGCTCTGCAACATACATTCAGCACTCTTCTTTCACTCTTTCAACATGAACCATTGAAGCGATGTGTATACGCGCGTGTGTGTGTGTGTGTGTGTGGTGTGTGTGTGTGTGTGTGTGTGCGAATGTGTGTGTGTGTGTGTGCATACATGTGTATACGTGTATACATCATTCGCACGTTTTCCGTTATAAAGATATGTGTATATACTTACACACATAGACGCGTACACACGCAAACGCAGATATACATATATATACATATATACACACATGCTCATGCAGATACATATACACATATATACATATAAATATACGTATATATATGCATTTATAAAAGCATACACATACAGATACACACACGTACACGCATACAAGTACACCCATACACATATACATACATACACACACAGGCACACACACACACACACACACACACATATAAATATATATACGTATATATACACACACGCACATACACACAAACGTACAAACAGACGCACGCACATATACATATGTATACGTATATACAGAAACATATACATACATGCATATACAGATACACACACATATACAAATATATATATATACGTATATATATAATATATATATATGTACATATATACATACATGCGCATACAGATACACATACACACACGTACACACACACACACACACACACACACTGACACACACACACACGTGCGCGCGTACTGTTGACCCCAAATAAACGCAATGCGTATTTTTTCTGTATATAAGAACTATTCACTGACCTGCAGGTTTTAATTGGCTGTACATTACATGTTTGAATTTGCAGGGGAGTGACCAATACCTTTTCCCCTTCTCTGTAGAACCTTTCATGTAGCTTGTGCTTTCCTTATCAGCGCCTGGCAAAGGAATCACCATGGAGGCCAAAAACATTACAGATAAACTGCCATCTTGAATTATTTCTGTTAGCAACCGAATTCTGTTGGTGACTCTACCAATAGCTTCAGTTCTTATCAATATCTTTGTAGTGTTAGTGTCACATTCTGAAAGGTATCGACTATAGCAGTTAGGAACTTGCTGAGTAATAAAAGAACAGAACTAAAAGCCTTTTTACCATGTAGTCAGAAGACTTCGGCTGCATGTATATATGTACATGTATATATTGTATAAATATAAATTTATAGCCTGAATGTAGAAGCTATGTATGTATGTATGCATGTATGTCGGTTTGTCAGCGACTCCCCACTATGCTTTCCTGGTAAGGAAGGTTGCTACAGACCCATCTGGAATAAAAACAAGACGTGTCAAAAAGGGTGAATGAACCTAGGGTAGGTTCAACGATGATCTAGCAATATCACAAGACCTTAGTAATTCTGGTCTGGTTTCAGGTGTGTTGGATACCAGCAGTGAGATATCTCCCAGCTTTTGTTAAAGCATATCTCTAGGAGGAGGCCTGTTTCATATAAAACCAGATATGTAGGAAATGGCATTAGACTTGTGGGGATCTTGTGTTTGTGCTTGAGGTCATGATGGTCCCATTTCCCTGAGTATTGCGACACTTATTGACATTGGATATCTTGCACTGACTTCTCTCTGGATCATATGACGTGTGGCATAGGCCTTATTGGGCCTAAAATTTTACATTGTGCCATCGCCGGTGAGGAGACTTTTCTATGACTGGTCGATTAGGAGAGCACCGCGGTGGTTTGTTATATATATTTCTAATACAAGATGAATGGAACATATGAATTATTTTCTAATTAAAACCAGCCATCATGAGAATTTCGTTATAGTAAGGGGACATAGTTGATTCAAATAATATTATTAGAATATATGTAAATAGATTTCATTAGGTTTCAGAACGTTCAGAAATGGGTAGAAAATTCCAGAAAACAGCACTCGTAAAATAGTTAAGATAAAAATTTGCCATCTTTTAGGTCAGTTTCAAGTTTAATACGAAGCCTTAATTCTTTCAAGTAGAGAAAACCTTTTCTAATCTTATCAGTGGTTTTATGTGCCGAGGTTGGTGACGGATAAAAGGTCGTTGTTTCTTCTGTCTGATATGACACTACCACCTTTCTTGTCATAATTTCCTTTCTTTTTAATAAACCTTTTCTTCTCTTCACAACGGAAGCAACGACGTCCTTTTATTTATCTCTCTTGTTTTGGTTTTGAGATCGGAAGGTTATACACATCCCTCAGTGCATATTTGCGTTTTACATACATCGTCTACGCCGAAAGACCATTTTGCAAAAATTAACTCCTTGATATTTTCATTTCATAACACATCTATCAAAAATTTATCTTTTACATGTGATATTCTATATTTATTTCATATTACCCTATTCGTTTCGTTTCATGCTTTTCCCGTTCTTTGAACAAATTATCGTTTTGGTCGAAAGATTTCTAATATTCTCAGAGTTTCTTTTACTGAGGTACTTCTTATCCTTTTTTTTTGTTTGTTTTTTTATCAGCTACGAACATTTCATACTAATTTTTTATGTCTTTGTCCGTGTCCATAAATCTATATCTCGACAGCTAAAATATACTTCTTTTTCAGCTCTACAACAAGAAGTAATTTCTACTCTTCTCCTCTGGAAGCCATCTACTCGCAATACCAGAGGGCGCACACTCTCCTACCCTGATGTAATCTCCAGGGATACAGGCATCCAGCAACAGGACCTCTGTAATGCCATGATGGACCGTGAAGTCTGGCGTAGCATGGTAAATTCCATTGTCTCGACCACGGTCGAACAATGATGATGATGATGAAAATATACTACATGTGACATTGCAGTCAACAACAATATATTAAGTGCTGAAATTGTGATGACTGCCAGTTGACAACTGATGTAGGGATTATATTTGTGCATCTACACTTGTGCGAACTTTCCATGTAAATTTCTTTGTTGTTACTTCATCTATTTCACGCGTATTCACACATGGACACATATACATATACACTCACAAAGAGGCAAACACATACAAACATGCATACATAGTTGGAATTTACAGAAAAACGAAAGACGAAGACGGGTGTATTAGTTTGACGCTTGGGAAGGTGAAAGAGTCTCTTACGTTTCAATCTTACGCTCTTCAACAGAAGGCAACACGACGAAATAAACAGAAAGAGAATAAGAAAAAAAACTTGTGGAGTTAGCGGTCAACACATAGGCAAGCCTAAAGGCTGATAGATAGATAGATAGATAGATAGATAGATAGATAGATAGATAGATAGATAGATAGATAGATAGATAGATAGATAGATAGATAGGCATGTTCGCAAATAAATGTAAAAGATGAATAAGGAGAACCGAAAGTCCTTAATAAAAGCATCAAAATTGAACTTAGTCGTTTCTTTTTAAGCCATGTTCGATAGAGATGTTATTCTCTCTTTCTCTCTATGTATATATATATATATATATATTTGTTTAATTATTTACATTTGCATGCATATATATGTATGTATATATATATATATATATATATATATATATATATATATATATATATATATATATATACACTTATACATACATACATACGTACATACATACATATATTCATACACGCATACACTCACGCACACACTCGCAAATACATAATGATTTACGAATTGATGTTTTGACAAATGAGAATATATTTTGTAATATATCCTACATAAATAATAATTTTTTACAATCTCTTGCAGGTTTATATATCATACGTCTTCTGAACAGAGGTCTGGTTACTTGAAATATATTATAAAAATACCCTTCTGCACCACACCTCCACGTCATACCCCTTTTCATTTTATACAACACTTCGCATTTATCTCTTCATTTGTTTATTTTCGAATCGGTATTGTATAGTCGCGTCTGATATGGAAGTTTTCTTTCTTCACGATTATCATGCTTGGCTGGATGCATCAGGGTTACACCTATTCGTAATGTATCCATCTTTATATGAACCTGTAAAACACACAAATACATCCGCGTATATACATCAGTGTTTCTCGATAAAAATAACATAAAGGAGCTAGACAACCACTCGAGCTATCTATAAAAATATAATAAAAATCATTCTCCTATGAATAATAATACTAAAAGAAAAAATACCCCCCAAAATCAACTATAATAAGATGATGGTGGGGGTTGATGGTGATGGTGGTGAGGCTGGGGGCAGTGGTGGTGGTGGTGGTGGTGATGGTGATGGTGATGATGATGACAGCAACAAATCAACAACGACAATAATAACAACAGCAAGAAGAACAACAAAACCAATAACAATAATAACGATAATAATAATAATAATAATAATAATATAATAATAATAATAATAATAATAATAACAACAACAACAATAATAATAATAACAACAACAACAATAGCATTAGTAGTTGAATCAAACAAAGAGTGAAGACATTTATGGTGGTGTTTAAAACTGATCATAACTCAATTCTATAAATATAAGGATAACCTCTCTCTCTCTTCCTCTCTCTCCCTCTCTATCTCTCTCTCACTTTCTCTCCCTTTCTCTCTCTTCCCCCCTCTCTCTCTCTCTCTCTCTCTCTCTCTCTCGGTTCTGTGTGAGTAAAAGTGGCCTGAAATCAAAATATCTTTTGATGCTTCTTTTGGGATTCGATAATTATGCACTCGACTGAGCAATGCTTAGATGTGATGTTGCGAAGACCGACCATTTCCTGCCGTTGTCTTTCTTCCCAGTCTCTTTACATTTATTTAATCAATAGCCATATTTTAATCATTTCATTTTCTTATAACCACATCCACTCTTTGCTGATGTTGCATTCGTTGCTTCACTGTTAATAATAATAATAATAATAATAATAATAATAATAATAATAATAATAATATAATAATAATAATAATAACAACAACCCGTCCAAACTGTTTCTTTCGAGATTCTTCTAACATCGCCTCGTACTTGTTATACACAAACACGGTGCTAGCATTGCTTTGATTCTCCCCGACTGCCATACCGGAAACCAACATGACCTAACGAAGAAGTACTCTTCGAGAGGAAAATGATTTACCATTTCTTAAGAATCGTCTTTATTATACGACGATATGATAGAATTTCTGTAAAATTCCGTAAAGAATTTAATCCGGCGCTCTAACGTTTCTTTCGATAAATATCGATAATCTATTATTTTTCGCACGCACGTTTCCATAAATTCCGATTGGTTATTTACAATCAGTGTTGTATCTAAATAATTGGTCAATTCTTTGGTTTCAGTAGAGTAAAATATTGGCAATATGATATTTCATATATTCAAAGGTTAATAGCTACTGGAGAGGATTGAAATATTACAAGAGAGAAGCGAAAATCTATCTCTGACTGGAATCATCGAAATGAAACGTCTTTGCTGTGGGTGAGAAAACAGAAACAACACTTATAGGAAAAGGGTTGGCAGTCACAGGATATTTTAACCTTTTAGTTTTATTGCTTAATTATTTCAGTCGTTAGTCTGCGGCCATGCTGTGGCATGACATTGAAGAATTTAATTCGAACGAGTCGACCACAGTGTTTGTCTGTTTTTAAAACTCTGGACTTATTCTGTCGGTATCTCTGGCCGAACAGCTGGGTTACAGGGACGCAAATTAACCAACACTGGTTATCAAGTGGTGGAGGAACAAACATAGTCAAAAAGACACACACACACACACACACACACACACACACATATATATATATATATATATTAATTGTTATCGCTATATTAATATGGCATTCTTATAGATATAAATAATCGCTGCCGCTGGTCAGCTCCATAGGGACTTAGTACTTTAATATTTATATATATTATATATATATATATATATATATAATATATATATATATATATATATTATATATATATATATATAAGACGAGTTTCTTTCAGTTTCCGTCTGCTAAATCCCTCACATAGATTTGGTCGAACCGAGGCTATAGTAGAAGACACTTTCCAAAGATGCTATGCAGTGAGACTGAATCTGGAATCTTGTGGCTGGGAAGAAAGCTTCTTCTTCTTCTTCTTCTTCTTCTTCTTATTATTATTATTATTATTATTATTATATTATTATTATATTATTATTATTATTATTTAAATATTATTTATTATTATCATCATCATCATCATCATTATTATTATTATTATCATTTTATTATTATTATTATTATTATTTTATTGAGTTCAAATTCCACCGAGGTCGACTTTCCCTTTCATCCTTTCGGGGTCGATTAAATAGGTATCAGTTTCGCACTGGAGTCGATGTCGTCGACTTAATCCTTTTGTCTGTCTTTGTCCTTTCTATGTTTAGCCCCCGGTGGGCAGTAAAGATTAAAAATAATACACCGGAATTTTGATCTGAGGTACTTTCAACTGCGTATACTAATTTAATTCAAGCTGGCTAGATATCGCAAAATTAAGTAAATACTTTAGTCACTGACATTCATATCAGAACAATTATTTTGAGGTTTTGCCCACAATATCAAAGGATGAGTTTAAGTAATGAGCATTAACATCACTACTGATCATGCAACAATGGTTTCAAATTGTGGAACAAGGCCAGCAATATCAGAGTATGAGATAACTCGATTACATCGACTCCAGTACTCTAATGGGACTTACTTTATGACCGCGAAGCAATGAAAGACGAAGTCGAACTTGGAATTTGAATACAGAACGTAATAAGACGGATGAAATGCAGTTATCCCTTTTCTTCGTATTAATATTCAGACACGTGTTTCTATTGAATAAGTGTCCTAGTGTCGTTTGTTATAACAGTTTTGCTCATTTAGCTGACCTACATTAAATCAGTTCTACTGCACGTTTGGATCTAAAGGTGGACAATCTTAAATAGCTTTATTCGGGTGCGTGAAAGGAACAAAGACAGTTACCCAGCAGAAACATGTGTTGGAATATATGAAGAAAAGGCTTTAATAAATGAATTTTGAAGATGCATATTATTCATTCTTCATTTTGAAATCTTGCTTATATATGTATATGCGTGTGTGTGTGTGCGTATGTGTGTATACAAACATATACATATATATGTATGAGTGTGTGGCTCAGTGGTTAGAGCGTCGAGCTTACGATTGTGAGGTTGTGAGCTCGAATCCCGGACCGGGCTGCGTGTTGTGTTCTCGAGCAAGGCACTTTATTTCACGTTGCTCCAGTTCACTCAGCTGTAGAAATGAGTTGCGACGTCACTGGTGCCAAGCTGTATCGACCTTTGTCTTTCCCTTGGATAACACTGGTGGCGTGGAGAGGGGAGACCGGTATGCATGGGCGACTGCTGGCCTTCCATAAAAACAACCTTGCCCGGACTTGTGTCTAGGAGGGTAACTTCCTAGGTGCAATCCCATGGTCATTCATGACCGAAGGGGGTCAAGGTATGTATGTAAGTATGTAAATATATATACACACACACATATATGTATATATATATACATACACACACGCGCGCGCGCACGCACACACATACACTCACAACACACAACACACACACCACACACACATATATATATATATATATGCTGAGACACCCTTCGGTCATGACTGACCATGGGATTGCACCTAGAAAGTTACCTGCCCAGGCACAAGTCCGGGCAAGGTTGTTTATGGAAGACCAGCAGTCGCCCATGCATACCAGTCTCCCCTCTCGAAATCACTGGTGTTATCCAAAGGAAAGACAAAGGGGCCGATACAGCTTGGCACCAGTGACGTCGCAACTCATTTCGACGCTCTAACCATTTAGCCATGCAACTTCATATGCATATATATATATCTTTATATATAAAATTGAAGTTGTGTGTGTGAGACTCTGTCTCCTCCGATTTAGATTCCTGACTACTCCCACATTTTGCGGTGCAGTTTAACCAAAAGCGGGTATCTTATAGTCGTCATTCATATCGAGCCCTTCTGGGTATTAGCGCGCGTCTACGATGAGTCTATGATTAAAAAAAAAAATTACCATCATTTTTCCGCATTTTTAATTATTTTTGTCAGGTTATATAAAGGAAGTAACTCTCTAAAAATGCTTATATAGTTATTTCCCTTACAAACCCGAGGAACGCCGGGCGATACTGCTAGTATATATATATATATATACATACACACACACATATATATACATATACATATGCATATATATATATATATATATATATATCATGGCTCGGCTTCGCGAACGAAGATCAGGAAGGCTGTCCACCTCGCGTGCCTGCACGCTCATGACTGACAAGTCCAATATGGGAAAGGCAGGTCCGTGAGCAGTGTCCACAGACAATGGTAACATCCGGTGAAGTGTCAGAGGCGGCTCGCGCCTTCGTCCTGCGTCTCTTGTCTTTAAGTGCGTCTCTTCTTTGTTCCTCAAACTTGCTGACTGCGTTGAAGATCGTGTGGCGCCAGACATCACGGTCCGCAGCCAGGTCTGACCAGCATTGGTTGTTAATTTGACAAGCTATTAGAGACTTCTTGAGGCAGTCTTTGTAGCGCTTCCTCGGAGCTCCTCTCACTCAGTGGCCGGTGGAGAGTTCGCCAAACAAGGCAATCTTTGGAAGGCGATGGTTCTCCATTCTGGAGACATGCCCTGCCCATCGGAGGTGTTACTTCAGCAGCGTGGCTTCAATGCTGGGGATCTCGGCCCGCTCCAAGACATCAATGTTTGTGACGAAGTCACTCCAGTGAATGTTGAGGATGGTGCGGAGACATCGCTGGTGGAAGCGCTCGGGGAGACGGATATGACTGCGGTAAGTGATCCAGGTCTCTGAGCCATAGAGATGAGTGGTGAGAACCACGGCCCTGTAGACACTGATCTTTGTATTGTTCTTCAGGCCACCATTGTGCCAAACACGTTCGTACAATCTGCCAAAGGAGCTATTTGCCTTAGAAAGTTTATTGTCAATTTTCTTATCGATCCTTGCATCGGATGAGATGATGCAGCCCAGGTATGTAAACTGCTGTATTGATTTCAGTTCGGTACCGCAGATAGTGATGTGGGTTAGGCGGTATTCCTCTTTGGGTGTAGGTTGGTGAAATACCTCCGTCTTCTTGAGGCTGACCTCCAGGCCAAAGAGCTTTTAGGATGCAGAACGTGGATATGTCCTTTGGCCTGCGCTAGTGAGTTTTTTAGGGTGAAGTGCAGTGCGCGCAAACTGGCCCCACCCTTTAAGCACGAGATTCATCTGCCATGGCCTAGCCAGCTGGGACGGTGACAGCGAGATCCTCGGGCCGTAGGTTTGAAGTCGGAATTATCCTCTCCTAGGAGGGTTGCCAACCATGGCTGACGAGCCCCTCCTGCCCATGCCATCCAAACCATGGTGAAACAGAGAAAAGGATCCATGGTTTTCAGTAGGACTATACTACCCGGTTGCCTAGGCCAGAATAGGGGGTTAGCTTAGGAGACCCCACCCGGAGCCTTTGACTAAAAAGTCTATCTACAAGGCAGCAGAGCGTTGGATAGCCGTTGACTACGCTGTAGTTCTTCCGCCCTTTGACATGTCCTATTTTTTTTTGTCCTGCAAGGTGTCCAAGAAACACCCGCCTCACCAAGCAAGCCTCGTGGGGTTGCCAGTTTAGTCGCAGACGACCCGACCATGTAACAGGTTGTACATATATATATATATATATATATATATATATATATATATATATACTATATATATATTAGATGCATATATATATGCATATATATACATATATATATATATATATATATATATATTTATCGACAAACCAATGTGACGACAAAGGAGCTAGCTCTCAATAGCCTTGCGAATAGTAGATAAAATTTATTAAATAACAAGGGATGTAAACTTCAATTCAGGACAATACATTTCTGTATCAACAATTCAATAATTGTTCGACTTCATCAGTTTATGCAAGTCCTTTTTTTTTCTTTTGTTTTTTGCTTATTAGAGGTATGTTTGTTTTGTATTTTCACTGGCGGTGCACAAATATACACTGAACTTCTACGAGATACGTTAATGGTTCTGCTCGCTTGCTACTTTACTAATTATGTAATTATATTAGAAAAGTGCTTCTCGACTTGAGTATTTCTTTACGGTGCTTACTGCTTATGATATAAAATACAAGTCAGAAACTTTTCCGTGTGATTGTGAATTGTAACTACCTGGAGCTAGGTATCAAGGTTTGGTCATTGACTGAGCTCTTAAGAAACTTATATTAACAACTAAATTACTCGTTCAAGCATTAGGCTTCCACTTTCTTCCTCTCCTAAAAAGATTTAATGATATTTTTTAGTATTTATCAGTTGGAACTTGAAAGTCTGAAGTGTGAAGCACATCAAAGAAAACAATACCTGCTTTTTACTAGGTGAACGCAATCGCATCACTAAAGCGTAGCGCGCCTAACCAGATTTGCAGCTTTCATGTGTGTGCGTATGTCTGTGGAAATATATGTGCGTGCGTGTGTGTGTGTGTGTGGTGTGTGTGTGTGTGTACACACAAAAAGAAAGAAATAGGTACATAGATAAATGTGCAGAAATACAAATATATATATAATTATACATACAAATATGTATCTATATATATATATGTGTGTGTGTGTGTGTGTGTGTGTGTGTGTGTGTATGTGTGTGTGTGTGTGTGTGTGTGTGTATACATACACACAAGAGCACGCAACTAGACACGGACATGCGCGCCCACGCAAGTTTATACATTTATATGTATATAAATATATATATGTATATATATATATATATATATATATATATAGAGAGAGGAGAGAGAGAGAGAGAGATACAATCATACATACATACATACTACATATATGTATTTATATACATATATATATATATTTATATATAGATAGATACATACATACATGCATGCATCTATATATATATAAATGTATACACACACACACACACACACATATATATATATATATGTGTTGTGGTGTGGGTGTGTGTGAATATATATATATATATACACACACATATGTATGTATGTATTTACATGATACATCACATGATGCTGAATCAATATAAATATTTACTAACACTACAGTTGCTCTTCTTATGACTGTCAATCGTTGTTCTGGTTGTCTATTATTATTATTATTATTATTATTATTATTATTGTTATTATTATTATCGTTAACATTATTATTATTATTATTATTATTATTATTATTATTATTATTATTATTATTATTATTATTATTATCATTATTATTATTATTATCTTATCGTCTTTATTTTATTGTTTAATGAGTCAAGACGATTGGCCGGAATAGAACGTTATTGTGACCGTCCTAAAATGGCGGCTAAAGCAAAGAAAAATAGCCGTGAAATGTGTCTTTCTATTTCCGTGATAATCTACTAAATAATGGTCATAAAACGGATGCAAATGATTGAACTGTGTGCTGAGAGATCGATACTGAGGCAAATGTCGTTGATGGTTTAATTGTGTGAAGGGATTTAGCGATTTAGTCTAATAGTATCGATGTCCATGTATTTACAAATTATATTCACACACTCCCACTCATATTTTATACTATATTATGTTATATTATTTTATCTTATATTAACTTATATTAATTTATCATATCTTATATTATGTTATATTATTTATCGTATCTTAAATTATATTGTTATATTATTTTATCGTATCTTATATTATATTGTTATATAATTTTAACGTATCTTATATATTTTTATATTTTATATATATTTTATCTAGTTTCAGCTGACGAGCTGTGGCCATGCTGGGGCACCGCCATTATATTAATTTATATTATTTTATCCTATATTATATTGTCATATTTTTATCGTATCTTATATTATGTTATATTATTTTATATTATTTTATCTTATATTATGTTATATCATATTATCGTATCTTATATTATGTTATATTATTTTATCTTATATTGTATATTGTATTATATTGCATTATATTACACACATGCACACACACACAGACACACACACACACACACACACAAACACTGTGGGTAACTGCGAATTCGATGTTGCCGCTTACTAAACACTGTCATTCCTTTGGCAGTATATGTATAATATATCATTATTCTACAAAGAAATGCACTGAGTAAATCGTTAGTTTAAAGTTAAATTTCTTTAATTATAAATTAAAATAAAGCGATGAACTGATGGAGTCGTTTGCACGCCAACTGCAGCGCTTAACGGCGTTTCGTCCGTCTTTACGTGCAAAGTTCATATTCCATCGAAAACCATTTTGCCTTTCATCATGTTCAGGTCGATGAAATATGTATCACTCGAGCTCTATAGATCGATGTAATCGTCTGGACTCTCACCCAAAATGACGGGCCTTCCACATATAGTAGAAAAGATAACTCAACATAAACAAACATTAATACACAACTATATATATGTATATATATACTTATATATATATATATATATATATATATATATATATATATAACGGGAAGCTTTATGAAAATAGACAAAAGACGAAGGCATGCATTACATAAACACACTGACACTGGCACATAAACGACTGCAGTGAGCTGAAGTCAGTCATTTCACCAACATTTTCAAGAAAGCATGATGGAGATGCCGCACAGAGACCAACGTTATATATCAGCACACACACACACACACACACACACACCACACACACACACACACACACACACACACACACACACACACACATATGTATATATATTATTGTTCTTAGAGCATATTAAGCATTTATAAATTACATTATCAATATTACAATTATTAGAGAGCTTACATTTAGTCTAATCACGAGATGAACATTTTTCTATATCTTGATTAAGACTGCCATCACTCTCGGCTATGTTATAGCTAGAATTATTTATTGTACTATTATAATAATTATTTAATTTCTTATTATTTATAGAGGAAATGATATTACCTACATTCTTATATATACATACATACATATATACATATATATATATATATATATATATATATATATATATATATAATAAATAAATAAAACATATGCATATATACATACATATATGTACGTACCTACCTCTACATGTATATATACATGCATATATGGGTACAGGATACCAAAAAAACGTCGAACACAATGAGAAACGAAAACGTAAACACAAAACCAAGGAAATGGACATTTTTTAAAACAACGAAAAAACTGCGAAAATCAAATTAAATAAAATTTGAGATTTTTTTGCGGAGGGGTAAAAATGGTAACAAAAACAGGACAGTAACGACAGTACAAAATATAAACAGTAAAAGACAGGACAGAGAATATATATATATTAATAAAAGGAATTCCAACCTTCTCTGATTTTCACGTTTTATTTACAATTTTATAATCATATAATATAAGATAATATAATATAATAAAATAAAATAAAATAATAGAATGTTAAATGTTCATTCTGATTGAACTAGTACTTTCATGCATTAAATTCTGCAATCTTCAGGTTCATGTAGTTGTGGTGACAGTCATGCTTCGCAATTTTTGACTATATATATATATATATATATATATGAAAGTTCCAAAAAGCTGATTTCTTTGATTCTGTGGCGTATATATTTCTGTCTGGACGAGCTTCCCGTCCATCACAGGATGATTAGGTTTTGCCAGCTGAATGGAATGCAGCAACGCGAAATGAAGTGTTTTGCACAAGAACACAATGCATCGCCCAGTCCAGGGATCCAAACCACAAGCTTATGACCATGCGAACCATATCCTCACCACTAAGCTACACTCCTCACAGAGAGATACGTTCATATAATATAGTATCTATCTAACTATCTATCTATCTACCTATCTATCTATCCATCTATCTATCCATATATATATATACATATATATATATATATATATATTATATATATATATATATATATATATATATTATATATATATATATATATATACAGATATATATATATTTATAATATATATATATATATATATTACATAAGTATGTATATTATGTATGTATTATGCCTTTCGAATCCAAGTATTTAAACTTTCAGAGCTCAGGGAACAGTCGGTTAATTGGCTCAATATATATGAGTATATGCAGACATTTATATATATATATGTTTATATATATATATAAATACATATATATATATACATACATACATACATACATACATACATACATACATACATACATACATACATACATACATACATACATACATACATATGTATATATGTATGTATACGCGCGCGCACACACATATATACCCTATTGAATCTAAATTGTAAAACCAGCCTCGGGCGGGTTCCAAACTCCACTTGTGTTCTTCAAGTGGCGGTTGTAATCGGACATTACCTGGGACTTACCTGGTTTTATATATATCATATTTACTCGTGTATAAGAAGATGAAAATCAATATAAATCAGTCTTAAATTTACTAAAATTTAAACTGAAATTTGCAATCAGACTGTGGAAGCGGTATCTTACACATAGCAGTATTAGCGATTAGTAATTGCAGCGTCTTGTGGAGATGGAGCCATTTTCTATTCTTATTGTAATGCAACATTATATATAGGAGCGACTATAGGGGCAGGTGGCTGAACCTTTAGCATGCCGGACATAATGCTTAGTGACATTTCCTCATTTTTCATCCTTTAAAATAAGTATCAGTTGAGCACTAAGAGGCAATGTAACCGACTTGTACCCTCTCCCAATATTTCAGGCTCTGTGCCCCACAAATAAAAAGGATTAAATACGGGTCCGTCGCTAAGCTCCTGCAACCTCTGCGGTCACTGGGAGCCTCCGCAGTTGAGTGGTCCTATGTTAATATCAAAGTACATAGAGGAGTCATCTGTTTACTTTGGTTAAGATGTTGAACAAGAATTAAACTCTTTGTGTGAACTGAAATTTTTAAGCAATGGAATGGTAATACATTGTACCTGCAAAAGGTCTTGGAAAAAAAATTACATGGTACCACAAATGTGTAGCAGACTTTGTGGATTGTCTATGATATCTATTGAACATGAACTTAGCGCTCAGCTTGATTATTCTGAACTGATCGATCATTTTGCAAAGCGAAAAGTGTGCTGTGTTAGTCTTTGAAAGTTGCCTGGATTATAAAATTGCTTTTTTATTCATATCTGGAAGCTATGATTATTGAAATTTGTAATAGACCTAAATAAATTTAACTTGTAATTTTTAAGATGTTGTTTAGGATAATGTGAAATATTGAACTTCAGATAGAATAAAGTAAAATTTAGCTACGAATAAAAGGTGCGTAGATTATGAATTTTGATTGACGGGGTGGTGTCTCGAAACAGACAGTCGTAGGGGTCCTCTAAAAGTCACACGACGGAGCTGATTATATAAGGCAGTGAGCTTGCAGAATCGTTAGTGAATCGAGCAAAATACTCAGAATTACCCCCGTCTTTATATATGCTTGGTTCGAATTCAGCTGAGGTCAACTTTGTCTTTCTTCCATTCAGGATTTAACAAAATGAAGGACCAGTCCAGCAATGAGGTCGATATGATTGATAACTCCGCTCCTTACGAAAGTTTAAGCCTTTTGCTAAAATTTGACGCCCTTGTTATTAGAGGTGACCAACTGGCAGAATCGTTAGAGCGTCAGACAAAATACTAAGCAGAATTTCTTCTGGCACTTTATGTTCTCAGTTCATTTATGTTTTGGCCCTTTATGCACTGAGTCAAATTTGCAGTTCAACCTTCCGAGATCAATAAAATAAAGTAACGGTCAAGTAATGAAGGACATATGTCATTATCCAATTTTATTTCAAGATTTCTTGCCAATAGAGAGTGTGCCGGTTCCTAACCTTCATCCTAGACTTCTGCATTGGAATTTCACCAACATCAATAGGGAATTTTTGCATGCATGTGCGTATTTGTGCAGTATTTGGAATCAGTGTATGTGAAAATTTGTAGGCTTTGTTTGTGTATCTTGACATGCGTCTAAGATTTACAGCTTTCTCCTTTCTAGTTTTGAGAAGCCTAATTTCTCAAAATTGGTGCTTAGGTAGTTTATTATATATCCTTGTTCCGCAATGGTTACAGGTATAAACATGAACTTGTAATCCGGGTAGAGTAACTATAAATTTCTCAATAGTTCATTGCAGGTGTTTTCTTTTCCGCTGATATTTAGCTTTATGTTAACATCCTGATGTCCACTATCGCACACAGTTTCTCTTTCCTGTCTCAAATCACTATGTCTGGTCTATTATGTTCACTTTTTATTAAGGCTTTCACGGAGACATTCCAACAGTACATTTTTTATTTGAGTGAATATGGCCTCTATCATACATATGTATGTATGTATGTATGTATGTATGTATGTATGTATGTATGTATGTATGTATGTATGTATGTATGTATGTATGTATCTATGTATGTATGGAAAGAATGAATGAAAATGAAACTATATTTTCGATGTTTAAAATGAGTCGTTAGAGAGACGCCGTTAAATTGTACCTGCCCTGAAGAAATCCATCAATAAAATTAACTCTAATCTCTAATAATCCACTTTTGCTGTTTTTTCTTATTTAAATACCGGATTATCGTTAAATGGATCTAATTACAGGCAAACACCACGCTTAATATTTTAATTCAATTTCCGGTCGGCGTAACAAAATTCTATTATTAGCCGTAATGAGGCGGCGAGCTGGCATAATCGTTAACACACGGGATAAAATGCTTAAAGCATTTCGTCGGTCTTTGCGTTCTGAGTTCAAATTCTGCCGAGCTCGACTTTGCTTTATCCTTCAGGGGTCGATAAAATGAGCGGCAGTTGAATATTGGGGTCGTTTAATCGACTTAACCACTCACCTAAAATTGATCGACCTTTTAATAATGTTTGAAACTATTATTATTATTATTATTATTATTATTATTATTATTATTATTATTATTATTATTATTATTATTATTATTATTATTATTATTATTATTATTATTATTATTATTATTATTATTATCATTTTTATTGTTGTTGTTGCTGCTGCTGCCTTTGCACATTTTATAACACTGGAGATGTACTACAGTGTCAGCTGTTCACTACCAGCCAACTAAGGTAACACCACTTATTTTTCGAGCACCTTCAGGAGTATTCGAGCGGTTCCAAGCAGTGCTGTTTTCTGCAAGTGTTCCAAACTTATTGCAGCCCCTATTTGTTCCATGTACTTCTCGAGATTTTTGCTCACTATTCCCAGGGCCCCGACAATTATTGATACAACTACCACATTTTTCATCGACCACAACTTCTTAACCTCCCAAGCTAACCTGTCATATCTATCGACTATTATTATTATTATATTATTATTATTATTATTATTATTGAGTGAGAGAGCAGTGCATGCCATCAAAGTGACACTGGGGTAAAATATACGAAGCCCAGTATACCCATCATGACTACCCGTCTGATAAGGGTACACCAGGCACATGCATCACAACCATATGTGCGCGACATGATGATCTCATATCAAGATAAACAGCACATGACCTTGTAGGTGTGGCCCAGTTAGAATTTTCTTCTGGTCGAGTAACCCATCCTGCTCAAAAGGTCCCTGAATAAGGGTTGTTTAAGGATGTTGAACGAAACACCTATATATCCAGAGGTGAATTATTCAAACCCCAAAGAATCCCTCTCAACACATGGCTATGATACTCCCCCACTACTTCTGCTCATGATCAGAGATGCACATATCATCAGCCACTAAGGAACATGCTCAACTGGTTAAGGTCAAACAACTGACAAGCAAATCTGTGGTATTGAACAGAATATTTGCTGTAGCCCATCTTTTATACTAAGACAAAACAACGTACATGATAACACTTCCAATCAGTTAAGATCAGAAGCCATGAGAACCACTGCCTGGTACTGCATCAGGGCATTTATCATCATTATTATTATTATTATTATTATTATTATTATTGAGTGAGCGAGCAGAGCATGCCATCAAAGTGACACTGGGGTAAAATATACGAAGCCCAGTATACCCATCATGACTACCCGTCTGATAAGGGTACACCAGGCACATGCATCACAACCATATGTGCGCGACATGGTGATCTCATATCAAGATAAACAGCACATGACCTTGCAGGTGGAGCCCAGTTAGAATTTTCTTCAGATCGAGTAACCCATCCCGCTCAAAGGTCCCTGAATAAGGGTTGTTTAAGGACGTTGAACGAAACACCCATGTTTCCAGAGGTGAATTATTCAAACCCCAAAGAATCCTTCTCAACACATGGCTATGATGCTCCCCCACTACTTCTGCTCGTGATCAGAGATGCACATATCGTCAGCCACTAAGGGATATGCTCAACTGGTTAAGGTCAAACAACTGACAAGCAAATCTTTGGTATTGAGCAGAATATTTGCTGTTGCCCATCTTTTTATTATTATTATTATTATTATTATTATTATTATTATTGTTGTTGTTGTTGTTGTTATTGAAGGCAGTGAGCTGCCAGAATCGTTATCACGCCGGGGGGGGGGGGGGCTTAATGCATAGCGATATTTCGTCTGCCGCTACGATTTGTGTTCAAATTCTGCCAAGTTCGACTTTGCCTTTCCTCCCTTCGAGGTCGATTA
>NC_043000.1:39031777-39036777 GCF_006345805.1 Octopus sinensis
CTAATGTTATGCAATTTACTTGTTTCAGCTCTTTGAAGCTACTAGATTTTATGCGTATAAAAACATAGACGAGTATAAAGTGACATGTTTGTATGCCTATTATGTAGGTGTTAGGGTTATGGTTACATAAAATGCAGTAATGGTTAACGTTGGAAGGAGTTTGAACAATAGCAACGGCAGCAGTAAACGAAATTATAAGAGATAAAAGAAACCCTAATTTCCGGTAAATATAAATACGCATGTGCAAAAGGACTTGATGCTGGGCAAAATGATGAGTAAACGCATTATCAAGCTGTAAAAAGAAATCAAATTATATGAAATACTAGCAGTATCGCCCGGCGTTGCTCGGGTTTGTAAGGGAAATAACTATATAAGCATTTTTAGAGAGTTACTTCCCTTATAGATGCCAATTCGGGCTTTCTTAGCCATTTCTGTTTTGGTGTCTTCAAGCCATGAAGTCGTTGTTCTAAGAGAACGCTGGTCTCCTTGACAACGCTTTACGACGTTGATTTCCTTACACTCCCTTCCCCACAGCTTCACGAGGGAGGGAAGAAGGGGGAGAAGCAAACAGGTGCAGGTGTGACCATGGACGCTAACTCCGCCGCCATCGACACACGAAAAATTATGCATTAAAATGGAATAAAAAATTATGTTAAATTATTTTTAAAATCGTAGACTCATCGTAGACGCGCGCTAATACTCAAACGGGCTCGATATGAATCACGACTATAAGATACCCGAATTTGGTTAAACTGCACCGCAAAATGTGGGAGTAGTTAGGAATCTAAATCGAAGGGGACAGACACTCACACAACTACAGTTTTATATATATAGATTTACATTATTATAATGGCTTACCAAGTCATTGTTAATGCGTTCTGGGATATTCGAACGTGAATATCCTAATCGGTGTTGTATCGCATGAATGAAAGAGAAAATTCTGCCTAAACGAGTAACTTGTATGTATCCTCTGCTCAGAGCTTACGAATGCTGGGAGACACGAGGCATGTTATTGACACCTGCCTAGAAAATACCACCAATGTCTGAAACTATTTGTAGTTCATATATATATATATATATATGTAAGTGTGTGTGTGTGTAGGTATATATCTAATGTACATTAAACAATATTTATCCCTTACCGGATGGAATTACTTTTTGTTGATCTTACCTTTATAGGAAATCAAACTATATATATACACATATATATATACATACATACATACAATCATACATACAAACGTTCCTACATACATATTCATGCATGTATATCATATATCTATGTATCTATCTATATATATTGAGAGAGAGAAAGAAAGAGAGGGGGAAGAGAGAGAAAGCGAGAGAGAGTGATAGAGAGAGAATTGTGTATGTATATACATGTGTGTGTGTATGTGTGTGTGTACACGTGTACGCACATTGCACATACACTGCAATGGATGTACGCTAGAAGATGTGAAACCGGTTTGGAATACGTAATCTTGAAATAATTTGATTGCAGTACTCTCTTGTGGATATATGATATGACATTTTGAAATATGTAATAATGCATTTGAAAATAAGTTGATTATGATGGCCCGTTTCTCAAGATGTATTTTGAAATAATATGACTGTAAAATTTTTACTTTGCAATTAGCTAAAATGTAAAAGGGAATGTGCATTTTATTCTCTTCATTCTTATCTTTATACACACACGCAAGCGCGCTTACACACACACACACAACACACACACACACATACAAAGAGACACACACCGACACACATACGGAGAAGCAGGCACGAACTGGTACTCCATCGTTTTCGACGATGAGTGTTTCAGTTTATCCGATCAACGGAACAGCCTGTTTGTCAAATTAACATGCAAGTGGCTGAGTACTCCACAGAGGCTCATACCCTTCAGCGTGACACAGAATGTGACAAGGCTGGCCCCTTTGAATTACAGGTACAGCTCATTTTTATTAGCTTAGCGAACTGGAGCAACATTAAATGAAGTGACCTTGCTCAAGGACATAACGTGCCGCTGAGACTTGAGCTCACGTCATGACGATCGTGAGCCAAATAACCTAATCACTAAGCCACGTCCCTTCACATACATACATACATATCCCACAATGCATTGGCAGTACCAGTGCTGATCCCAACATTTGGGATACTTGATTGGTCTGCAGAGGAAATCCATTCCATAGATATCAAAACCCGAAAAAATCCTGACAACAACTGGCAACTTCCACGGAAGCAGTGATGCAGACAGGCTCTACCTAAGAAGAAATGAAGGTGGTAGAGGCCTCATATCAGTGCAGACGGCCTTCGAATGCTGTATGGTATCACTCAGGCAGCACCTGCTAAACAACAGCAGCAAAATTAAATATATTAATGCAGTACTAAAAAGTGAAGTGAGCAACATTGTACGAGTTGGCAGTGAACTCCTCAAGAAACACTCCCTTCTTGATGATCTCCTATACAGCCCCAAAACAGCTGGGCTCTCTTACCTCAGAAAAGTCCTGGGTTGAAAGCACTCAGCATACAAAAAGAAAGGCTATGCATGAAGAAGACAGCAGAATTGACAGGAAGCGCAGCCTTTCTCGGACACAAGGCCACTACATCACATCACACTTTGAAGGTTATGCATTTGCAATCCAGGAACAAGAGATGGCCACAAAGTACCTGGTGAATAAGAGAGACAGGGACGCTCTTATAATCCCAAAGTGCAACCGCAGGCTATGTCATGTGTAGGCATATGTAGGTCATGTCATGTTTCTTGTGGAAGACATCACGCATGTGATTAGCAGCTGTCCTAAAATGTTGTCAGGGTACTACCTCCCTATGCGGCACGATGTTGTTGCTAAAACAATTTACAATGGCATCCACAGAAAAGACTGTCTTGAAATAAACTTAGAAAACCCCTCTGTCATGGAATACATTCATGAACACCAACTCAAGCAATGTTGGTGGAATATCAAAATGTCTGTCAAATGTAAACATAGCAGACCGGATATTGTCGCTTGGAACAGAGGGGCAAAGGTATGCACCATCATAGAGGTCAGCTGCCCTGCAGATATGAAAAAGTGGATATCTATGGACAACTGCTTTGAAACCTCCAGTTTCTATATCCAGACTATGAATTCATATTCATATCAATAATAATCGGAGCACTAGGTTTTGTTAATAAATGCTTAAAGGAGAATCTGGATAAACTGGGATTTTCAGAAAGAGAACTCGACCGGCTGATTCGTACATTACAAGTACAGTCTGTGAGTGGAACAGTAAGAATATTCAAGACTTTTCTCAAGTTCCAAATGTGAATTTGATGAAGCCTTGTATCTTTGTTGGAAGTTTTAAAATAATTAAAAAGAAGAAGAGACGTAGGTACATGCATATGAATTTATACTGACTGAATTTGGGATTTGGTAACTGTCAGGTCGTCATCGGAAAATGTTTCCGAGGAAGCTGTGTACGTATTCAGTATTGCAGTTATTTCAAGAATAAGACTTATCAAACGAAATTATGTTGACAGTAACTGCCGTCACAATTCTCAAAACACTGTTCATTATATATATATATATATATATTATATATATAATATATATATATCATATATATATACATATATATATATATACATAATATATATGTATATATATACATGTATATATATTAATTAATTATACATGTATATATATATACATATATATACATACATACATATATATATATATATATATATATATATATATATATATATATATATATATATATATATATATATATAGCAATAAGGACAACTACTTAATAAGGAAAACTTAACAAGAAATTGTCAGGTAGATAGCGTAAAAAACCTCATAAGAGAAAAATTTCGAAAATAATTATTTCTTATTGAACATATTAATTTATATATAGAGGGCATTATACATACATGCCAGGAGGCATTCTACATACACGCCATACGCTAAGAGGGCAATCAGTCATTTCTACCAAAAATATTACTAATCCCACCGAATGCAATTTTCAAAGAAAGACATTTAAAAATATATAGACTGTATCACAGTGATTTCAACTTACGTAATCATCAGCAGGCCTGAATATACTATAAATAAACAACGACCCTGCCTCGCTTAAGCCGATCAGCTAACTGATCAACATCAACGAAGCACATGGGTTGGTTTATATATACTATATCCGGATGAATGGCAACTTTTACGAATTGCATTTCGGGAGAGAAAAGTTTTTTCGGAATAAAAATTTAGCAATTAAGGACAACTACTTAATAAGGAAAACTTAACAAGAAATATTTTTGGTAGAAATGACTGATTGTCCCTCTTAGCGTATGGCGTGTATGTAGAATGCCTCCTGGCATGTATGTATAATGCCCTCTATATATAAATATATATATATATATATATAGGCACAAGCGTGGCTGTGTGGTGAGGAGCTTGCTTACCCATCACATGCTTCCGGGTTCAGTCCCATTCCGTGGCACCTTCAGCAAGTGTTTCTACTATAGCCTCGGCCCCACCGAAGCCTTGTGAGTGGATTTGGTAGACGGAAACTTAAAGAAGCCCGTCGTATATATATATATGTTTGCGTGTCTAGGTTTATCCCGATGTTGGTGTGTTTACGTGCCCGTAACTTAGTGGTTCGGCAAAAGCGACCGATGGAATAAGTACTAGCATGTTGCTGTTGGAACCGAGCGGTCTCAGAGTGTAAGTAGTTAGACTCATTCGTTGCCATAACTGCGGCTTGTGCTTTTCCGCCGAGGTCGACTTTGCCTTTCATCCTTTCGGAGTCAATAAATTAAGTACATGTTGCGTACTAGGGTCGATCTAATCGACTTGACTCCTCCCCAAAAAATTTCGGGCCTTGTGTCTTGAGCTGAATAAAAGATATATAAATAGAACGCTGAGAGAATAAAAAAGATATATAAAGTGATATTAAGTGAAATGTGATGCCGTTATAGATTTCAGCTGCCGCTGCTAGTTATGATGATGATGATGACGGAGACG
>NC_043000.1:39041777-39054277 GCF_006345805.1 Octopus sinensis
TCCGCCCTGCCCGTTAAGGACGGTGCATACACTGCCATCAGACGGAAAGCACACCCATTTCTGCCATCGACGTCCAAGACAACCAGGTCTAGGAATATTGATCTTACTTTTACGTTTAGACTCTTCCGAAAAAGCACCGCGGTACCACCACCACCCATGTTTGGCAGACAGGGAGAAAAATAAATGTCGAATTGTCCGTCAAACATGGATGCGAGGGCCCACGGGTTACTGAGTCTGGTTTCACTGATAGCTTCTATATCAACGTTCAGTGACTTGATGTCATTTAGAAGATAAACTTGCTTCCAAGCTGATGCCAAGCCACGTACATTCACACAACCTAATTTAAGCATAATTCATGGTCGAAAATTTGTTTCACACACAACAGTGAAAGAGACGAGAGGGAATGTTACTCCTTTCGAAAGTTTTAGTAGTTTTCTCCTCTTTTGAAATATCTTGGAGGAGGTTTTTGAAAAGTTTCTTCGACAAGTATTTTGGAACCCCCCGACCGCATTTGGAAAGAGGGTTTTGAGTGTGTGGTGCTGCGTTTGTGTGATATGTACTAGTTTTATGTGTGTCGGTGGTGTAGTGCGTGGATGGTTGTTCAGTTTAAAGACATCTTCACAAATGTTTGTGTGAGATGTAATGTAGTTCATTAGTTTTGTATTTTCTGTGTTTATTGCTGTTAGTAGTGTGTGTGTTGTCGCGGTGTCATTGTTGGTTTGATTGTGTAAGGGGCTGTCAGGAGTTATATATCTCCCTGCTTTACTTGCATTTGCTTGTTTGGTCGTTTTTTTTTTATCTTTTCCTTTCACCCCCTGTGGCTATTTGCCATTCTGTCAAAATTTCGTCGTTAGACGAAAAGTCTGACGAATCAGAAGGGGGTAAAGGCAAAGCATTTGCTTCTATATGTGTGTTTGTAGAAATTGTTGTGGTGTGTAGTGTGTGTGTGTGTTGTTGTTGGGGAATTAGGGGCAGAATTTGTCTTTTCTTCAGTGGTATTTGTTTTCTTGTTTGTTGTTCTTGGTGTTGGTTTATCTGTTGATGTTGGTGGTGGTGTTGTTTCTCTAGCTGGTTGCGGTGTTGGAGGTAACTGTGATGGTGTTGTTTCTCTTCTTGGTGATGTTGTTGGGTTTTGTTTGCTGGTTTGTTGTTGTTCTTGACGTTGTTCCATTTTTCTGTATATTTCTTGCATCAGTTGTGGGTTCGGTGGTGCTGGTAGCTAAGGTTGTCTTCTATTTGTATTGTATTTTGATTGCAATTGTTTTTGTTGTTTTTTATGTGCTAAAACGCACTTTGCTATTAAGTGGTCTGGACTGCCGCAGAGGTAACAACGCGGTTTTTCCCCTCCACCACCACATACAGGCTTTGTCCATTTTCGAGTTGGATCACATTGAGCAATTTTTCGATAGAACCTTGATCCATTTGGATCGTGATTTCAATCGATTTGCCGGTCCAGTTTTCATTGTGAAAACTGGCGATTTCTATTATGCTTATTGTTTTCAAATGAAAACATATCGCCGATTTGACCCACTTTGGTTGAATTTCGGGTGGGATATTCTTTATTTTGATTTTGCTTACTCCCTGTCTCATGTAGTATGGGACCATGACGAGTTCATCGTTCTGTAGTGTTTGCGTAGAGCGCTGTTTTGCCTCTTCCTGATTATGGAAGCGGACCTGCACAGTATTAAATTGGGGACCCCAGTTTATGTATTGTTTTGTTTTCATTGTTGTTTTGGCATATTTTTTGTAATTTTTGTTTTAGTTCTGTTCAACTGTTTTGGGGTTTTCCTAATAATTTTAAATACAATTGTTTTCTTTCCACATCCTCTCTAACGTGTTGTGGTGTGTGCAGTATTAGGTTTTGTCCGGATGTTGTGAAAAGTGACCGGGTCTCGAGTAACTCTTCATTTGTGAAATGCACAATTTCTGGGGTTTTTTTGCTTGAGCATGTCTGCGAAATTAATAGAAACTTTCTTTGTACTGTTGTTGTCGTTTTGGATGTTGGTGGTTGCCGCAGCAAAATTAGTGTTAGTTGATAGTGTAGTGGTGGTGGTAATATGTGTATCGGCATTTCCAGGAACAGTGGATGTTGCCTCCTTAATATTAATATTATTATCATCACCAGTAATAGGTGAGATATTCAAATCCTGCGAAATAGCAGGCATATTTATAGCAATATCATTGATGTTGTTGTTGTTATTCTTGTTGTCATTGTTGTTATTATTATTATTATTATTATTATTATTATTATTATTGTTATTGTTGTTGTTGTTGTTGTTGTTGTTGTTGTTGTTGTTAATGGTTGTTGTGGCAGCGGAGGTGGTAGATGTGATAGTTCTGGTGGTGTTGATGGTGGTGGTGGTGGTGGTGGTGGTGGTGGTGGTGGTGGCGATGGCGATGGCAGGGCTGTCAACGACTGTCGAAATATTATTTATTGTATTGACAGCAATTTCTTTTTCAGCGCTTGTTTTCGAGTGTATGCGATCGAACGATTCGTCGTCTTTTCTTCTTCCATCCATCATTCCTAGACTGGGAAAGTCTTCGTCGACGAATACTGTCGACCACTGCTCTACAATCAAATTTCTCGACATTTTTAATATCGTGAAATAAAATTCGATATTGAAATGGTGATGAAACTGCCCCTAGGAGCCAATTCCACCCTTAAAAATACCCAAACGAAAGTTGGGCGCTTCACAAACTTCGAAAGCAAAAACTGTAAACACGTTAGGCAGACAATACGCTTACACGCCAGACGATACGCTTTCCCGACATATGTAAAAATCGAGAAAGCAAAAATTTTGATATTAAAATAGGGTTGAAATTGCCCCTAGGGGCAAATTTCCTCTCGGAAAACACACCCAGGCGAAAGTTGGGTGCCTTACACACCCCGTTTGCGAAAATTTAAAGCAAAACTTTTCCAATAAACAATAGAAAAAGGCGATTAACCTACGAGCCGATGCAACAACGTGATAGATAGATAGATAGATAGATAGATAGATAGATAGATAGATAGATAGATAGATAGATAGATAGATAGATAGATAGATAGATAGATAGATAGATAGTACATTTAGTTATATTTATATAGATTATGCATATATGTATGTGCTTGTATATATACATACATATATACATACGTACATTCATACGTATATGCATACAAACATTCATATACAGGACTGACTTGATGCTTCAACTGGAAACAGCTGTTAAACCTTCTATTTATAAATGTTCTAAAATTTTCACTGCCTTGGTTTTTTGTCTCATTCTGAAAAAAAAAATATATATATATACAAAATTTAGAGGACTGACCACTAAAGTGGACAGCCTATATGCTAAACATAGACGTCAAATCGCCATTACCACGAAGAATATGTTCCCAAGAAAAATCTCAGCAAAAAAAAACAAAATGTAAAAATTAGAAAGACAAATGAAAATATACGAAATCAAAAACTATTACTTATGTACTATTGGTTTCACTTGTTAATATTTACGTATATGAACGCGCAAATATCTGCAAGATCATCAGCATAGTCTGTCGCTTACAAAACACAATTTCCAGAACTAGGTACAGAACGTTCAATTGAAATCCAGCATGTATAAAGTTCTGCAAATTAAATTTATGTGTATCTTTCAAATGCCTTCACTTAGTTTTACATTTTGATTTTTTGCTGAGATTTTTCTTGACAACACATTCTTCGTGGTAATGGCAATTTGACGTCTATGTTTAGCATATAGGCTGTCCACTTTAGTGGTCAGTTCTCTAAATTTTGTATGTAACACAATTTTTAATCTTCGATTTTTTAAAAATTTGCTAAATCAATTTCTACCTTATTATTTAATTATATATATATATATTATATATATATATATATAATATATATATATATATATATATATATATATATATATATATATATATATATATTATATATATGAATATATATGAATATATATGCACACGCACACGCGAGTGCACAAACACACACATACATACAACTTGAGGAGGTTTTTTTAAACCATAGTTCCGAATCGACCCATGATTTGTGAGTTCATTTCATAGATACAAACTGTAAAGGACCCTCATCAAATACATATGTGTGTTGTGTGTGTGTGCACGTGCCTGCCAGTGTGTATATGTGTGCGTGCGTCTCTGTCTTTGTGGTGACCTTGTGTTGGTGTTTGTTCCCCACACGACTTGACAGTCGGTGCTGGTTTGTTTACGCCCCAATAAATCAACGGTTCGGTATAAATATCGATAGAATATGTACGAGACCTAAAAAGACATAAGAAATGGGAGTCAGTTTGATCGACTGTGGTACCCTTTATGGCGGCACGACAGCATAGCCGAAGTTCAATGACTGTAACAAGTAAAAGATAAATGACTGATTTGGAAATCCATTATAACGTTAGTTTGAATTAAAAGAATGAAAATAAGAGCAAAACCCGGAGACCTGTTCATACTTTTACTTAATATTCTAATATTTCGGCTTTAAAAACCTTTATCAAAACAGAATAATTAAGACTCAGCTCATCTCTGATCTGCATAGGTATGAGCTGAAAGGACTCATGTCACAGATCAGAAGCGTTACATTAGTCAATTAACGCAGCGGAATGTTGCTGACAGAAGTAATTAATTTATTAATAAGGTTCTTCTCTTTAATAATCTAATAACCAATATCCTATCTGTGTATTTCATGCTGATCGTAATATCTTGATGATGAAATCTCTCGGGGTGTTTTGAAGTGGGGAAAGCATGTGGATAGATGTAATCTTAGTTTGGATGTCCAGATGCAATCGAGGTTGCTGTTGTATGGTCTACCATATTTATTACATTTTGTATGGTACACCACATAAGCTAACTGCCCTCTTATAACTTAGACATGTATTTATAGGATTATCTTTTGACGAAGCTTTATGATAGTATGTGCGACCAGTTACTGTAAATAGAGATTTGAGATTAACGATTTCACATAAGAAAATAGATTTATATCCAGGAATATTAAGGGGGGAAAGAACAACAACGAATTCAACCGTAAAAGGTATGTTATCTGGTTTAATCCACCTTCTTACTTAATGTAATTTCTAGTAGAGTTAAATACTTCTAAATTTCGTTTAAAAACACCCAGGTGAGTCATATTCGTTTTTCGTGTATCCGAAACGTTATTGCATGCTGCAGCCAGGTGTCTGAGACTAGTTAGCCACAATCGATAAGTACAATTACTCATATACTAGCTATCTCATGATACAATTGTTGATCACTCTCCTATTGACCCTAAATGCCAAAGCAAACCAGAAATTTACAACAGCTAATATGATTTACTTCAATTAAAGTTTGGAAGACGCAAGCTCATAAATCGGTATGTTTCATTTTAAGAGTCATTACACGAATCAAGGATTCAATTCTTAATTTTACAAGAGAACGCCAAAGGTTTATTGAACTTTGTTAGACGACAAAATGAAGTGCAAAGAACTTTAATAATTTCAAGGTATATATTGAGCCACAGAAACAAACACATTTGATTATGTTATAATTAAACATTTTGCAACCTTTCTGTCGGGGAAAATTCTCCAAAGTATCACAAAAAACAATAGAAAGGGAGAGTATATGGAGGGTACATACGACCATGAAAACGATTTGTTTTCTTTGTAATAACAATTGAACCTCGAACTCGGTCAATTATTCAATTATAAACCATCGTTCCACTGAAAAGTAACCCAATAACTTCTACTCACCTCAAATGCCTCGGAAAACCGCAACAATTTTATTCTCTATCTTTGTAACATCCTAATGTACAACTCAAAACCTCACAATTACTCACGCTCTCTTTCTCTCTCTCTCTCTCTCTCTCTCTCTCTCTCTTTCTCTCTCCACACACGCAAACACACTCATGCACATATATATATATATATATATATATAGGCATGTATGTTTTTTAATGTCTCTATATGTATATCTATATTTATAATGTATATATATATGTATATGTGTATGTGTGTGTGTATGTGTGTGTATGTGTGTAAACAAAAAATGGAGAAATTTCACCATTTTCTATTTACTTTAAATTTGATTCCTGGTAAACTCATGTTTATCTTTGTCATTGACTGTATTAAATGTGCGTAATATGCTTGCATATGTACTTTTATACCTTAGACGGTTATTCCAATCTCTAACTCTAGTAACCTTATACATATATATATATATATATATATGTGTGTGTGTATGTGTATGTGTGTGTGTGTGCGTGTGTGTGCGTGTGTGTATGTATACATATGTGTGTGTATGTATGTATATTTGTATGTATGTATATATATATATATATATAGATAGATAGATAGATAGATAGATAGATAGATAGATAGATAGATAGATAGATAGATAGATTGATAGATAGATATATACATAGAAATTCCCGGGAACGTGTAACTGGGTAGCAGCTGTGACATTTTTGCTGCATATTACTCTACCTTTGGTATTCGAGTACTATTTTCTCTGCTGTGTATATATTTATATATAAACAATTTATAAGTAAGGGCAAAAGAAAAAATTTCTAATGCCAGAATATATCGAAAATATGCATAACGTCAATAACTATGTAATTTATCACTAGAAGCACGCGTTTCGAAGAAAGCCGGCAGAAATTTCTAAAAAAGACCCGTTATTACCATATCGGACCGGATTTAAGAGTTAGTTCATAAGAACCTTCCCTTCATCAGTGATAAATGCGGCAAAGAAATAAGTGAAATACTTACTTATACCCATGGAAGAAGCGAACACTAAGTCATGAGCACAATTAAGTACCCCAAATATATCCAATATAGAGAGTTTCTATATGAACTAACTCTGAAATCGGGTCTGATATGGTAATAACGGGATTTTTTTAGAAATTTCTGTCGGCTTTCTTCGAGACGCTTGCTTGTAGTGATAAATTACATGGTTATTGACGTTATGTCTATTTTCGGCATATTCTGGCATTAGAAATTTTTTCTTTTGCCCTTACTTATAAATTGTTTATAAATTTAACCTTTAAAGGTATTTTTTTATATGCTGGCCATTGATAGAATTTTTTTCGAAAAATTTTATCCTACATTAGATATATATATATCACTGTGACCAGGCTATCATTGTTTTAGCCTTCAAATGAGACCACCCCGCTGGGTAAGCGAGCAGGCCAAGAGAAGAAAGAGTGAGAGAAAGTTGTGCCGGAGCCTCGTAAACACTCACAACGCCCGGTCTGGGAATCAAAACCGCGATCCTACAACCGCGAGTCCGTTGACCTAACCACTGGGCCATTGCGCCTCCACAAATATATATATATATATATATATATATATATATATATAAGATTTATTTATAATTGTTTGTGCGCGTTTTGTGTGTCTGTATGTAAGTAATTAAATCTTATGTATACACCTGGTAATATGGGAAACTCACCTAACGGGATCCATCAGCATCGAATGATGTACCATAACCAGTTGTGTAGTTGTTCACCCGCGTGGGGTCGATGCAAGATGGGTCGAAACGATCGTTGTGATAATAAAGAATCTCCAGAATACCATTTTCTGGCTCTCCCTTAGTTATATGTATGCATTGTAGTTATACATATGTGTATATATATGAGAAACATGGGAGATTCAGAGAAAAGAATTGTTTAGTTATCTATAAATTTAAGGGCATAGGTTTCGTATTCTCACGCCCACTCGCTTATATGCACACTTAACTCAGTGTATATTTTCTTACTATTTTGATCTTCCATACATTTGCTCATGAATACTCTCATACACCTCGCTTTTTTCTCCTTTACCATTATCTCTTCCTCTCTGTCTCCCTCTGTCTCTCTCTCTGTCTCTATCTCTCTGTCTCTATCTCTCTCTCTCTCTCTCTCTCTCTCTCTCTCTCTCTCCCGTATTTGTATCTCTCTTTCCTTTTTTTGTAATGCTCCTCACTTTATCTCTTTTCTCGCCGCTGCTTCTATGTTGTGTGATATCCATCTTTTACATCAGCATCTCATTCCTTTGATGTAGAAAAATATACGTTTGAAATGCTCAGCAGGCAAAAACCAAAGACAAACAAACGCGCGCATATCGCACGCACACACACACACACACACACACACACACACACACACACACACATTCACACGCGCGCGCACACTAACACGCACACGCATACACTGTAGAATTAGAGCTGTTATTTTAAAGAATACAACTTGATATACATATGTATGTATGAATGCATAAATGTATGTATGTATGTGTATATGCTGTCTGGCTGAGTGTGTAAACAACACCCACTCGTACATACATGTATTTATGAGTGTCTCTGAGCGTGTGTGTATGGTGTGTGTGTGTGTGTGTGTATGCATGCGTGTGTGTTTGTTGAGATGGAATTTATGTGTATATTCCTCTAGCAGAGTTGAAATGAACGTATTAATATAAGGAAAGACAGAATATGCTTAAGTAAGCTTATAACGCATGCGCATATATCTGTGCTTGCATGTACACACACAACCACACACACACATGCGTGCACATATATATACATATGTATATATATATGTACTGTGTATATAGATGTATATATATATATATATATATAATATATATATATATATATTATATATATATATAATATATATATATATATAGGTAAACAGTAAAATATATTACAGACATGGACAAGACATGAAACACCACAGAGACGACACAAGAACACAGGACGGGACATTCGAAGCCCTCAGTCATCAGTCAAGAACCAGATCATCTTAGCAATTCGACTGATTAATCTTGAGATTGCTTCGATATGGCCAGCCCGCCAAGGGAAATCTAAGCCAAGCGCATTAGATACCCTGGAAGAAAGCTTCGAATGTATACAACACGAGGACGGAAAACGAACGAAGTACACAAACAAAATACAGAATACGTGACACCAATAAGAATACAAAAACGTAAAAACAATAACGGTAAAAATAAAAATAAGCAACAAACAAAACCACCAGGACGTAGGACAAGGGTCTTTCGACAGGACGAGTTGAGTATGGGGCTGGCTTGTGAAGTTGTGCCTAATGGCCGCGGGGAGACGAACAAATACGTGTTGCTTCTGCGACTGCTGAAACGAAAAGAGCGCTCAACAGCGGCTAGCGGTCACGTGAGAACAAAAGACAGGAGAAAGGGACAGATGAAAAGAGAGAAGGTGGACGAGGGAGGAGAAGAAAGAGACAGATCGAGGGCTGGAGGTGAGAGAGATAGAGAAACGTAGAAGGGGGGGGGGAGACGGATGGAGAGGGAAGAAAGGAAGGGGAATAAGGGAGGAGAGAGAGAGAGAAAAAAGACAGATTAAGAGTCGTATCAATGCTAGAGAAAAATATACTTATCGTATAAGGACAATTGTGGATACGTAGCCGCCGATTATATAGGTAAACAGTAAAAATAATTACAGACATGGACAAGAACATGAAACACCACAGAGACGACACAAGAACCACAGGACGGGACATTCGAAGCCCTCAGTCATCAGTCAAGAACCAGATCATCTTAGCAATTCGGCTGATTAATCTTGAGATTGCTCCGATATGGCCAGCCCGCCAAGGGAAATCTAAGCCAAGCGCATTAATATATATATATAATATATATATATATATATATATATATTATATTATATATATATATATATATACATACATATATATACACATGTACATATATATATACATATGTATATATATATATGTATACATATATATGTTTCTTTATTGCCCACAGGGTGGACAACAGAGAGGACAAACAAGGATAGACAAAGGTATTAAGTCGATTACATCGACCCCAGTGCATAACTGATACTTGTTTTATTGACCCCGAAAGAATGAAGTGCAAAATCGAACTCGGCGGAATTTTAACTCAGAACGTAGCGGCAGATGAAATACCGCTAAGCATTTCGCTCGGCGCGCTAACGATTCTGCCAGCTCACCGGCTTATGTACATATATGTAACAGGCTTCCTTCAGTTTCTCACGAGGCTTTGGTTGGCTCGAGGCTTTTGTAGAAGACACTTGTTGAAGGTGCCATGCAGTGCGGCTGAACATGGAACCATGAAGGTGGGAAGCCAATTTCTTACCACACAGCTACGCCATACATGTATGTGTACATACATACATACATACATACGTTCATACATACATATATATATATATATATGCATACATACACACACACACACATATATATGGCCACCACGAATATATATATATATATATATATTATACATAAAAGTAAATAAATGGTACAACGAAGCACCGATATCTACTGGAAAATAGCGAACGTAATAAATACGACGCTAATGTATAGCTTCACTGCATACATACATATATACATACACATACACACGCTCACACACCGCATTTGATATGCGTTATTGCATGATAGAGCAGACCATCAGATGTTGTTATACATCGCTGGTCACAATGTACTTTGATCGAATTAATTTTTCACTGATGTCGTCCTACAGGTTAGGCGAACTGACCAACAATTCGCCTGATCAAAAGGTAAGTTCGTAAGTGGTAACGTGAAATGAAGTGTTTTGCTCAAGAACTCAACGCGCTGCTCGGATCGGGTATCAGATCCCACAATCTAATGATCATGAGCACAACACCCTAACTAGTAGGCCACGCGTGCCTCCACGTATGCCATATACCAGAAAACTATAAGTAAATGCAGCAAGAGCTGTAGCATTGGCGCTAAAAAAATTTAAGCGCGTCAGAAAATATTGTACAGCGTCTGTCATAGTTATAAAAGGAAATTTAGCGAAAGTAATATATATCCATACTCGAGACCACCACGAATGGTCACCACGAATAAACAGACTCACGGTGGCCTCCACAAATAACAGACTCACGGATGCCACACCATCACCATAAAACCCATTCTACTGACATATATCAGAGGCCTATTGCAGTTCAACAGAAAAAAGCAAAATCTCATTTCTGAGATATCTTTCTGCGTTCGATCATGTAATATGCTTTTGCACAGTACTGCTTTGGTGTGTGATCTACAAGGGAGATAACTCTGCTGCCCTATATCTCAATCAGCTCTGTCGTTTACTGTCCGGCTACCGGTTACTTCGACCTCGTAACCTAAAATAATCTCTCTTTAAATTGTAAATCACACACCAAATGGTACCTTTCTTTTTCTTAAGAAATGATGTGAATTTAGTGCTGGTTTCTTGTAACAATGCAACCGCCTTCGTCTCGTCGCAGATCACATTGTAAACCTCTTTAGCCAACAATTTACGGCTTTTTAGAAATTGAGAAGTAAACTTTAAAATAACATAAAGCAAAATCCCTTGTAGATCACACACCAAAGCAGCACCCATTGCACTTGCAGAAACATATCTGTCTGCAGATAAAAATTATGTGGAGGTACATATAGCCATGTATGCTGGGTTTCGTACAAGCAGAAAAGAAAGAAGTCGCGGTGGTGTTGCGTGTATATCGGCAAAGATGTCACATCCTCGAGGCAGTTATCACATTCATATATTGAAAACGAATTGATGTGCGATGTGCTAAGGACATTAAATTGTTCACCTGACATCTCAAATCACGATCAAAATTTTGAGAACTTTAAAGTAATATAAAGAAACACTAACCAAAGTCGATCAATGTACTTCTCGTGGATGACTTCAAGTTCCTCAACCAGGCTACAAAATCTCAGAAACGACACGTAAAGAATGCAGTCAAGTAGAATCTCTGTTTGATCTATCGAAAATGATGTTCATGCAGCAAACCACATTGTTTCCGACCAGGAACAATAACAACTTAGGCCTCTGCTTCACTGAAAGTGATATCTTCACATTGTGAAAATATCACCGGCAGAAGCAAACCTACGGATTAAAAAAAAATATTAATACATAGACAAAGTAATAAGTACAAAAGAAATACAGTGAAAAAGAAATGCCGTCACACCCACACTCACAAATACGAATGAGTCTAAACAAAGCACTTGCCAATGTGGAAAGACTGGGTTCTTAATGAAATATCGAAGTTTTAAGAGTCAAGTATATGAAGAAAGGAGGGGAAGGGTGACTAATTAAACAGTACTCGTACAATCATGGCACTCCGTCGATTACGACGATGAGGGTTCCATTTGATTCAATCAACGGAACAACCTGCTCGTAAAGTTAACGTGCAAGCAGCTGAGCACTCCACAGACACGTGTACCCTTAACGTAGTTCCCGGGGAATTCAGCGGGACACAAGGCTGGCCTTTTGAAATACAGTTACAAGAGAAACAGGAAGAAAGAGTGAAAGTAAGTTGTGGTGAAAGAGTACAGCAGTGTTCATTACCACCAACCCCTGTCGGATCCTCGTGGTGCTTTAGGTGTTTTCGCTCAATAAACACTCACAACGGCCCGTCTGGAAATCGAAACCACGATCCTACGACCGTGAGTCCACTACCCTAACCACTGGGCCATTACGCCTCCACTACTCGTACAATACGTTTATATAAA
>NC_043000.1:39059277-39086777 GCF_006345805.1 Octopus sinensis
TCTGTGTGCTGCACGCACGCGCGCATGTGTCCTCAACAACCGCTTGACAACTATTGTTGGTGTCTTTACGTCACCTTAAATTTCCTTAAAAGAAACTGAAGGAATAAGTGTCAGGGTTGAAATTTTAAAAATGAGTATGGGTGTTGATTCATTCAGTCAGTCATTCAATATTGCCGAAGCTGATGACAGAAACAAGTAAAGGTTACAAGTTAAACACACACACAAATAAGCGGAGAGCCCTAAGAAAGCAGTGACCGAAGATCTAATAAAGTTACGCACATACGTTATTAAATAATTCGAAGAGGAGAATGGTTTTCTCCTGGACTATTCGTGCAGTGACACATCTTATTACATACGAATGCACATGAATGTGTTAAACCTAACTTTACATGAATGTGTATGTGTGTGCATATGCATACGTATGTATGTGTACAGATACATATATATGTATATTATGTGAACATACATGCATACATATTATTATGTGAACATTATATATATATATAAAAGATGAACAGTTATTCATCTTTTACTTGTTTCACTCATTAAGGTGTCCCCATGCTGGGGCACCACCATGAAGAATTTTTAGCGAAATGAATCAACCCCTGTACGTATTTGTTTTCATTTTTAAGGTTGCTACATATTCCATCAGTCTCATTTGACAAACCGCTATGTTACGGGACCGTAATCACACCAAAACTTTCCCAAGGTGCCACACAGGGAGACTGAACCCGGAACCATGCGGTTCAGAAGGGAGCTTCTTACCACACAACCACGTCCGCTCCTTACGTCAAATCCGTAAAGACTTCACGAAGAGAAACTCTGAAAACATTCTCTAACGAGCCGCCATGTTAATCTTGTCTCCTTCAACAATGGAAATACACAATCACTACATATACCATGAAAGCAATGTCATACCAACCCGCATGAAACAAACATGAACAACACTCAACCAGAACGTCATTGAGGTTCTCTTCTTATGATTTCACATTCCACATTATAAAGACTACATCACAAAGTCTGACCTTCTACTTGCAAGCCAGAATGTATCGAATCTCGCCAAAATTGCAAATATGAAAGGAGAGCCAGAAGTGAAACGTATTGCACCATGATTTGAAACGTTTCTTACAGCTACACATTACAAACAGATTCGACTCTAAAAGGCTGATCCAGCTATCGGCACGAAGTCACTCTCCCATGCACTCTGCAATCTCTAATCTATAGACGTGCTATCCGATCAATCTTTCCTTTTAACCGCTACTAAAGTGGATCCTGCTCCACTGAACCGACTGATTTCTCCATTCACACACACACACACACACACACACACACACATATATATATATATATCTAAAGCTTGGTTGTAGCGACATAGTTTTTTTTTATTCCTTCTTTAAGTTATCCACTATAGAAACGGAGCAAAGATCACTGACTCGAAATATCTATTTCTTCACGACTCACTGCCTTTCGGTTCACCGGCTGCTTCTATGCACTCTGTGAATGACATAAAATTAAGTAGGAATTCGCTAATCTGCACAAAATACTTTTTTTCCAATAAAACAGCTGGTGATATAAAAGTATGGTAAGTCCTCTGGACATTATTGTCTATAGTCCTGGGACTCTTAGAAACCGGTAACCAGCGTTTAATTGACAGCACGGCCCACGAACGGGACGCCAATCAGCTGCAAGATCGGTTATTTACCGCGAGGTTGTCTGGAGTATCATAGAACCAAGTATTTTGCTCAATAATATAACACACCGTCCGGTCCTGGAAACGAAACCCCAATCATGCGAGAAACTTCCTAACCATTGGGCCAGGCATCTGCACAGTAAGTGATATACCATGCTTTTATATCCATTCAGAGGTCCGTCTTCCTTTATATTCATTCTGTGGCAAAATAGACACAATAAAATAAAAACCTGACCAACCTCAAATAATGTCTCCCTATGTCAAAGCACTCGTGAAGAAAAGCAAGGCAAAAGTCCTCCGTTGCTAATTTAAATTACGATGGTGGCCACCGAAAACAACAAGTTGACCTTTTTCCCCCCGTCAATGCTAAACATACGGCTGACCCTCATATCGCCATTTCTACCTCTATCACCGTCCATCACATTCCCAATACCAATTTCGATTGTGTCTTTTCTTGTATCTAACATCAACTGATGCCTTTAGCCGTGTCGGCCACCTTATTGTTTCAAACATTTCCAGTTCCTGACCTCTACAATCAGCCAACATTCTTTAATACAAATTCAATTCTTATTCTCCCTTTCACACAATATTTTCATAATACACCGTTACCGTTCTTCTTCTTCTTTTTCGTCCTGCTCCCTCCCCTTCTCCTATTTCCTCCTCTTTTCTCCCCCTCACCTTTCTTTCTGCTTGTCTTTTCATCTTTCTATCTTTCTTTCTTTCTTTCTTTGTCTTTTCTTCTTCCAATTCTTGCTCCTTTCTCTCCCCCTTCTTCTACCCCCACCTCTGTCTATACGAAGTTTTCAGCATCTTTAGTCAGCTGCTGCTGCTGCTGCCACGGGTGTCGTTAATCTATTTAATATTCCAATAAGATACACCAATATCGACTGGAATCAACTAATTAGTTTCGATTCCCCACTCTTGCCACAAGATATCGATTAGGGAAGGGTTGCGCTAAGGTTTAGTGAGGACTGGGTCACGGCATTACTACTACTACTACTACTACTACTACTACTACTACTACTACTACTACTACTACAGTGGTGAGAGCAGCTGTCATGGTGGTGGTTTTAATGGTGATGGCGATGGTGCTAGTGACTGCTATGGTGGTGGTGGTGGTGGTGGTGGTGGTGGTGGTGGTGTGCTTGTAGTGGTGATGGTGGTAGTGATGGCGGTAGTGGTGTTGGTAGTGGTGGTTGTGATGGTGCTTGTGGTGTTGATGGTGATGGTGCAGGTGGCGGTGCTGGTGGTAGTAGTGGTGGTGGTGATGGTGCCTGTGGCGATGGTGCTTGTGGTGGTGCTGGTGCTGGTGCTGGTGCTGGTGGTTGTGGTCGTCGTCGTCGTGCTGCTGCTGCTGATATTGGCAGTGGTGGTGGTAGTGATGAAGACGGTGGTGCTAGTAAATGTGCCAGCGTGAGAATTTATTGAAATATAGTGTTGATGATGTTGGTGATGGCGATGGTGATGGTGACGGTGGCATGGTGTTGTGTTGGTCTTGAGTAGTGGTACTGATGGGAGTAGCAATAACGGTCTAAATAATTGTAGAAGTGGATGTGTGAGGGATAAACTATACAAGGTGCGAGAGGTATTTGAGGACACGTTTGGTTATTTGATAAAAGAACTTTAATCTACAGAAAAACCGAATACATTTTAATAAAATCAATGCGATTCTTTTCGATAAGCTTTCTCGTGAGGTTATTTATGAATTCGCCTCAAAATTCGGCAACTGTTTCGATGCGGGACCAATACTAATGACATGTTCGCACTAAATGGTCCTTATTCATTTTAGACATCATCTAAGCCAGTGGTTCCCGACCATTTTCTTACCTATGTATTTTTTGATTTTTATATGACTCGGGTGGACGCTTCTGATTTATATGTTCTTCAGGTGAAGCCTCATAACAATTCGATTTTCAAAAAAAATTTGTCAAATTTTAATCCCATGGATTATTACGTTTGGAGCGTTGTTCAAAGGGAAACTAATCGAGGTCCTCACAATATTGTTTCAATAAGGGACGCCGCTATTTGGGGCAGAAGTTCTCGTTATTTTTTTACAAATAAATATTATTAGGGATTGCATTAAAAAATTAATAAGATATTTGGTATTATTATTATTTAGATCACTGCCTGGAATCGAACTCGGAATCCTGGAGTTAGTAGCCCGCACTTTTAACCGCTACGCCATATGAATAATAATAATAATAATAATAATAATATAATAATAATAATAATAATGATTATTATAAAAATAATTATTATTATAAAAAATAATTATTGTTATAAAAACAACAACAACAACATGGATGTAATAAGAACAACATGGATGCACTAAACCGGGTTCTCCATTCAAAAACAAATCTAATCTAATAACATCGATGGAATTAGATAAAGGAACCTGAGGAAGACCCGAAGGAAGCGGCCTTTTAACGAAGATACTGAGAAAAAATAATTTTACTGCCATGCAAGGTAGTTTCTCCTACGCACGGTGTCCCAGTTAAACATGTGCGAAACACACGCGCGATATCAACACCGGAAAGTTTACAAATTATAAAATAGAAACTGACCAAAATAAAAAAAATAGTGAGTACATAAATTGAGTAATTACGCATACTCTCGAATGTCTACACAATGATATATACATTTTGATATCCATAGGACTACACATACACATCAATGTTGTACAAACTAAGTGAAATTTACAGAACACACACTCACGCAAATGACGATTGAACAAGCACCTGGACGAAAACAAACTGTTTCCAGAAGAGCAGAAAGGATGCCGCAAAGGCTCATATGGCTGTAAAGATGAACTAATGATCAATAAAGCCATAACTGAAAACAGCCACAGAAAGAAGAAAGGCCTCAGTATGGCCTGGATTGACTACAGAAAAGCGTTTGATAGCATCCACCACACTTGGATCCTCGAAACACTAGCCATTAACAAAGTAGCACCAACAATTATAAAATACATAGGACACTATATGAATAAATGGCAGACAGTCCTACACCTCCAAACAAAAGAGGGACACGTGAAAACCAAAGCCATCCCCATTACAAGAGGAATATTCCAGAGAGACACGCTCTCTCCACTCCTTTTCTGCTTGGCACTGTCACTTCTATCTGAAATGTTACGGCAAAACGATCAGCCACCTTTTATATATGGATGACCTAAAACTATACGCTACAAATGACAAACAGCTGGAAACACTACTAAAGACAGTTCATGGATTCACCAAAGAAATAGATATGAAATTTGGATTAGAAAAATGCGTCAAAGTAACCCTGAAAAAAGGAAAACTAGTTAAGAGTAGCAACTAGATAAAGCCAATGAAACAAGAGAATTAGACCAAAGTCAAACTTACAAATATTTAGGAATTCATGAACTAGATAAGACACAACACACACAAATGAAAGAGAAAATAAAGAAAGAATACTATAGACGAGTTAGATCAATACTAAAAACAGAGCTCAATGCTAAAAACAAGATAATATGTATTAACACTTTAGCCGTCCCAGTTATAAGTTACAGCTACAATATCCTTAACTGGACACTAAATGAACTGACCAAAATAGATAGGAAAACAAGAAAAATAATGACAGGATCTAGGATGCATCACCCAAACTCTGACATAGAAAGGCTATATATATAACGTATAGAAGGTGGTAGAGGCTTTATACAGCTGGAAAACTACTATAAAATAACCACCATAGGACTGAAAAAATATCTACTTCAGAAGGAAGGAAAACTGATACAAATAACGACAAAACACGAGCAAAACAAAAAACTGTTCTCAGTATTTAAGGAAGCTAACAATACAAACAAGAAATCATACCTCCTAACAAATATGAAGAAGAAGAAGAAGAAGAAGAAGAAAGAAGAAGAAGAAGAAGAAGAAGAAGAAGAGAAGAAAGAAGAAGAAGAAGAAGAAGAAGAAGAAGAAGAAGAAGAAGAAGAAGAAGAAGAAGAAGAAATAAAAAACAAAAGCTATAAAACAAATGAATCAAAACTAAAACTAGAACAGCAACGGACCATGATAAAGCGATGGCATGAAAAACCCCTTCATGGCAAGTACTGGACTGAACTAAATGCAAAAGAAATAGACAAAGAAAAATCCCAGCAATGGTTGAGAAGCTCAGGACTCAAAGCAGAGACAGAGAGATTTTTAATTGCAGCACAAGACCAAAGCCTCTCCACCAGAAATTACCAAAAACATGTAATGAAAAGAAATATAACAAGTAACTGCAGAATATCTGGAGATGGACAAGAAACAATAAATCATATTATCTCTGGAAGCCCAGTTCTGGCTAAGAAGGAATATATTCACAGACACGACAGAGTTGGGACCTACATACACTGGAAGCTATGCCAACATTATGGAATAACAACAGAAAAAAGATGGTATAGGCACACACCAGAAAAGGTCACAGAAAACGAGAAAGCAACTATACTCTGGGATATGCCAATACACACAGATAGAGAAATTAAGGCCAACAGACCAGATATAGTTGTCAGAGATCATGAAGAAAAAATGCTTTCTAATTGATGTATCAATACCAGCAGATGACAACGTGTCTCTAAAAGAAATGGAGAAACTTTCAAAATACAAAGACCTGGAAATAGAGGTAACTAGAAAGTGGAATCTAAAAACAGAAACAATTCCCATCATAGTAGGTGCATTAGGCATGATAAAAAATTATTCAGACAACTACATAACGAAAACACCAGGACTTAAAATACATATAACATACAGAAAATTGCACTAATAGGCACTGCACACATCCTACGCAGAACACTTTCAATATAGTAACCATCAGAGCAACACAACAGATCACAGCACATACCCAAGGCACACAGAGCTGCACTCGGTAGAATAATAATAATAATAATAATAATAATAATATATAATAATAATAATATAATAATAATAATAATAAATAATAATAATAATAATAGTAGTAATATAATAATAATAATAATAATAAGAAGAAGAAGAAGAAGAAGAAGAAGAAGAAGAAGAAGAAAAGAAGAAGAAGAAGAAGAAGAAGAAGAAGAAGAAGAAGAAGAAGAAGAAGAAGAAGAAGAAGAAGAAGAAGAAGAAGAAGAAGAAGAAGAAGAAGAAGAAGAATATTGATAATAATAAAAATATCGACAAATACCTTATGAATGGGAACCCAGGTTTGAAATTTCCCCAAGACTCCTGATGAAGGCTGGAGGGTATATCAGCCGAAACTTTATGTTAACAACAAACAAGATGAGGACGAATATCTGTCAAATGTAAATAATGTACATAATTCCTCATCTCTTAAATATAGAACTGTATGGGATTTAAAGTTGACAAATTTCGAAGCCACAAGTTTGGTGCTACATGATCGTAAAGATTGTCTGCCATCAATTCTTGTGTTGCGTGGGTTTTGTGAGAAGACGCTGAGCCTTGCTGGAATGTTGATGACCTTCTACTAAGTACTTCATCCGAAAATTTATCAAATGAAATTTCTTCAGCCCTCAACGTATCCATTTATTTTAAGACCCTGCGGAAAGACGTTAGGTGACATCACACGACTGTTGTTTCTCGCCACACATAAAAACCATCCCAGATGCTGGAAACTTTTTTGTGCATACCTAAGGAGACATCAAATGTATCTGCATATAACCCTTTATTTTTTCCTGTTAGACATCACCAAAGGCAAATTAACTGGAACAATCGTCTTATGGCCGTTGTTGATGCTAAACAGAGTCTACCTGAATAAGCTCAAGTTCTTCCGTGGGATAGAACTATAGCGTTACTTAGTTCTGACTTTCTCAGAATGTTTTCTTGGCGGAAATATTATGGTAGTTTGCTGTTTGCCATCCACTGTCGGATGGCCATTAGGCCACATAGAGCTCATCTACTCTTTGGCAGGTCTTAAATTTAATCCTGCTGGACGTCCAGACGCCCTCTTCACAAGAGTAGCAAGCAACCCTAGTGGGGGAACCGGTCAAGATGCTGACCACTCGAACATGGAGCAGGACGGACTGAGTCTAAAAGCACAGATATATCAGTCGCAGACGAGAAACATCGAGCAACGGTGACCACAACGGTGATGTAGATTACAGATTCGTTTGGCTTTTGCCAGTAGCATGCTACCAATATTTACTTGTACTTGCAGCGGAATTCATCTGGGGTGGTTTGAACCGGCTCTGACTATCGATTTCACCATGTCTCTCACGAATACTGACCAGTTCTGATATTTGGTTGTAGTAGCGCGGGTGCCGTAGCCGTGGTCGTCATTCGCTGTTGAAGTACAGAGTCCATATTCGACGTTTCATTGTGAACACAAGTTCACATGTGGTCCCCGGTCACATACATACACACTTTGGGATAGTGCGATCAGTGGCAGCTCATCTGGCCGTCGATTGTCCTCCGTTGCAGAGGATTCACTGACCAAGTCAGCTGAATAAAGATTCATTATATGCAATAGAAGAACCAAAGCATGCCATGTTTATGAGAGCTTTTACCTAGTTTGGTAAAAATCAAACCATTTTCATGTCTTCACAGACACGAATTTTCTTCAACTCAGTACTTGTTCATACGAGTTGTATCGGGCACCACAGCTCAGGTTGTCATTTCCGACCACTGAAGTGATGACCCTCATTGATTTTCCGGGATAATGATTTAAAACCATTTAACGAGTTGCGGTTTTCTTATAGACTCCGAGTGTTTAGAACATGTATTTTTGTGATATGGTTTAAATATATTGATGGAGGTTTTTAATTCCATCCAAACTTTGTGTGCAAAGAAATCTCTCATCATTTAGAAACTTGACAATATCTAAATCACTGCGCTCTGTATATATTTCGACAATGATTGTATGTATTTTCATTCATTGTGTTAGCAATTTATCTGGGGTACCTGAAAGAAATACAAATCTTTCCATTAGTTTGAAGAAAATAATATACAGATAATTAAATGTCCTCAAAAACGCCTCACACTCTGTTATAATTTGCTTGTCTTCAAGAGAGAAGTCGGTATGTCTGGTATTTTAATAGAATTAATGATGGCAAAACCGTGCTGGCAAATACCATTGTATTGAGGCAGTGGTGTAGGAATGGCGGTTCTGGTAGGAATACCACTGGCTGAATGGTAATGGTATGGTAGACCTGGGGTTTGTATACCAAAGTAACAGTAATATAGGCAATGGTGCGGGGTTCATAGCGTTGTGAGAATTATAAACATTCTTGTTAACCCACCTGGTCAGCTTGGTTCAACGAGACGTTGTTGTTGTTTTGGTATGTGGTGGTGGTGGTGTTAGTTTAGTCCCCAAGAAACCAGGATCAAACAGACTTATTTCCAAAGACATTCCAGTAATATGAAATTTGTAACTCGTTATTTTAGGACGCGGGTTGAAATTTCATATAGAACCGGCTACGATTTCCAACAGTTTTAGCCGCCATCGCCATCGTTAGGTAGGTGTAGGCTATTAGTTTCTATACTATTGTTGGCAGTGTTGTTGTTTCTGATAATGATGATGATAATGATCTTGCAGTTACATCCGTGGTGGCGGCGGCGGCGGTAGTGGTGGTGGCGGTGGCGGCGATGGTGGTGGTGGTGGTGGTGGGTGTGTGGTGGTGGTGGTGTGGTGGTGGTGGTGGTGGTGGTGGTGGTGGTTTTGGTGGGTAACAGTTTTGTTGAATGGAAACGCCGGTGAGGTAGGATGAGAAAGAAAGGGTGACAGATATTGAGAGAGAGAGATTTTGGAGAGAAAGTAATAGAGAGAGAAAAGGGAAAAAGAGGGGAAAAACGAAAGCAAGATTAATATGATGAAAGATAAGAGATCGAGGGAGATTACCTTCATTTCAATGTTCGGTTAATTAGTAAGAAAATGAAGAAAGAAAAAAACAGTGAAAAATTAATTGTAGATTAATCGACAATTTTTTTTATCTTATTTATCAGTTTGTAAAAAAATTGTTTTGTACATGTATTTTACTTTAATCATCGATATTTTAATGAGTTTAATGATAATAATAATAATAATAATAATAATAATAATAATAATAATAATAATAATAATAATAATAATAATAATAATAATAATAGTAATAAATCATGAAAGAGAAAAAGTTGATAAATATGGAGACCTGAGAATTGAGATCGCTAAGATGTGGTAGCTAAGACAAGAGTCAAATATAAAGGCAATCCCTATTGTCATCGGAGCATTGGGTTCAATACCAACCAATCTGAAAAAGACATCTGAAAATCTTAGAAATACCCTACAATCTAGGTATATTGCAAAAGTCGTTATTACTTGGAATAGCACGCATATTGCGCAAAGTACTGTATGTCTGAGGTCATTGTTGTGACTTCACAAACAGTACACAAAATCTTCAATCAACAACATCACGATATTGGATACTGTGCGACGTCTATAATAATAATAATAATAATAATAATAATAATAATAATAATAATAATAATAATAATAATAATGATGATGATGATGATGATGATGATGATGATGATGATGATGATGATGATGATGGATGTTTCCAATGTTGAGTGAAGTCGATTGTATTGATTGCAGTGCTCCATTGGTACAATTTTATCGACCTCGAAATAATGGACGGCAAAGTCGGCGTCCTCGGAAAGTGAACTCGGAACTTAGCAAAGAACAGAAGAAACGGTGCTAAGCATTTTGTCCGTCGTGGTGACGATCCTGCCAGCTGGCCACTTCTTGTCATAAACTGGTAAGGATAGAAGTAAATAAAGCTGGTATTGACTGAAACAAGAAACCGAAGCGCCAATCTGATAAAGGCAAAGTTTGACAAAACTCAGTTAGAGAGCAAACGCAGAATCTGTGGGAAAAAAGACGAAAGCATTAACTATCTCTCAAGTGTATACAGAAAACTAGCACAGAAAGAGTATAAGCGCAGGTACGAGTGTGTTGGTAAAGGAGTCTTACCTGATTTTTCCCATTAATTTGACTACTTCTGTGCTTGTACAGTTCATCTCCAACTAATAGTGACCCTTAGTATTAATACCAGGCTAAGCTATGTATAGAAGCCTTCAGCATTCGGCCCGAATGTCCACCGGGGCTAACCAGTCCGTTCATCCACGTCGATACTTAGTGTTTCCCTATCAAAGTCATCGCTTTTCCTCTCCACTAGCCCGCTATATATTGTCAAAGTAGGATTTCTACTAACTGTATTTCCAATCTGTGAGCGTCTGGTGACATTCTAATTGCTGAGTGCTAATTCTTATTCTTTTCTTGACTCAGAATGATTTGTGGAAATATGTCTTACAAAATGAGCTTCCACATGATCACTGACCAGGGACACCTGCAGCCAGAACAGCCTCAGCTCGTGTCTGCTTATCAGCAGACGCGGCAAGGCTAATCTTGCCTTCCGAAAGCCATGATTGTGAATAACTGAAATATATTTGAGCCAGAATCACTGAACACCATTTGGTCCGGGGAATTTTCAGGCTGGTATTTTCTGATCATCTCTTCCACTTTCTTACCTGCAATACTCTTATATTCTTCTTTCGCTGCGCAATCCGTTTCTCTTTAAATTTTCAAAGCTAGTCTGCTTTATGTTATGTTGAACTTCTTTGCTTAAGATGTCTGACTAATCTTTCTTACTACTTCCGTGCATCTGGCACATCGTCCTTCTGATGTTTATTCTCAATGTTCAGCTGTTGGTAGCATTTCCTTTCATCTAAACAGCCTGTCCTACTGGCATTGGTTTATTCTCTGAGGGGGTCTATTACCTAACACTACTTTAATCATTTGCCTGAACGCCTCATTAACTACCTGTATCCTCACTGTCTAATATTGTGCTTTATTTGGAGCTGGTTCATGCGTCTTTCCTTCACCATCTTTTTAGCTACTGCAACATCTCTATTGAGCTGAATAACTTGATTCTCAACTCTCCCATCATTACAATCATCATCCATGATCATGATCAGGATCATCATTATTACCATCACCATCATTGATATTTTAGTTTGATTCAGGTTCGGTCTTATTCCTGGTAGGATTTACGGGGGTTGCGGGTTACTACCTGTAACCTTACGTGTCCACAAATTTTCAGTAGCCTTTTAAGTACCTAGAAACTTCTTGATAAATTTTTGCTATCCCTATGAGGCGAACTTTCTATGGATACTCTACGGGGCATTATATTCCAAAGTATTATTATAATTATTATAGTGTGAGGGAGCAGTGCATGCCATCAAAGTGACACTGGGGTAAAATATACTGGTACTGTATCAGAGCACCTGGCAGTGGCTTTCATGGCTTCTGATCTTAACTGATTGGAAGTGTTATCATGTACATGTTTTGACTTGGTATAAAAGATGGCCTACAGCAAATATTCTACACAAAACCACATATCTGTTCGACCTTACCCAGTTGAGCATATCCCTTGATGGCTGATGATATGTGCATCTCTGATTATGAGCAGAAGTAGGGGTGAGTATCACAACCAAGTTTTGAGAGAAATTCTTTGGGGTCTAAACAATTCACTTCTAGAGACATGGGTGTTTCGTTCAACAACCTAAACAAACCTTATTCGGGGACCTTTGGAGGGGGATGCGCAGCTCGACCTGAAGAAAATTTTAACTGGGCTCTATCTGCAAGGTCATGCACAGTTTACCTTGATATGAGATCACTATATCACGCACATATGGTTGTGATGCATGTGCCTGGTGTCCCTTTATCAGACGGATAATTATGATGGGTATACTGGGCTTCGTATATATTTTAGCATGCTATATTGACCACCGACTAAACCATACTCTGTCCACATCCCTTTATCTTCTCTCATTTTTTCTTTATAACAGGTTTTGTTGGAGCTCCTGGAGTTTTGCATGCGAAGCGGGCTTTGTACCTGTACACCACGGCACCAATGCTATTCGTTTTTCTTCAGCTATCTAATACTTTCCTGATTATTCTGGCCTTGCTGGTGGGGCTCAGTTAGATTTTCGTCAGGTTGTGTAGCCCTTCCCGCTCAAAAGGTCCCTAAGTAACTAAATATGGGTTGTTTAAGGATGTTGAACGAAACACACATATTTCTAAAAGTAAATTATCTAAACCCCAAAGAACTCCTCTCAACACATGGCTATGATGCTCCCCCACTACTTCTGCTCGTGATCAGAGATGCACATATCGTCAGTCACAAAGGGACATGCTCAACTGGTTAAGGTCAAACAACTGACAAGTAAATCTGTGGTATCGAGCAGAATATTTGCTGTAGCCATCTTTTATACCAAGACAAAACAATGTACATGATAACACTTCCAATCAGTTAAGTTCAGAAGCCACGAGATCTAGTGCCTGATACTGCATCCGAGCATTCATCATCATCATCATCATCGTCATCGTCGTTGTCGTCGTCGTCGGCATCATCATCATCATCATCATCATCATCATCATCATCATTTAAACGGCCATCAAGTTAAAACACTTGACCAGATATTGTGTGGGACCACAAGGAAAAAATATGTTCTGCTGTGGAAATATGCTGCCCTCTGGGGACCATTTGCAGACCCAGTGTCCGTGATACACTTATTATTGCAGTAACAAGACACGTATCATATCTGGAGCAGAGCATGGCTGAACTTGATATCATGGAGAGAGAATAAAAGTCCTTAATTTATACACTACAAGTGATTACAACATCTTGGACAATATAAATGTGTAAGAACTCAAGATCCACAGGATGAACAAAACAAGATGTTTTTCTTCACTAAATCTCCCTGAGAACTACATTAAGGGTACACATGTCTGTGGAGTGCTCAGCCACTTGTACGTTAATTTCACGAGCAAGCTGTTCCGTTGACCAGATCAACTGGGACCCTCATTGCCGTGACTGATAGAGTATTTAGCCGGAGTATTTGGCACGGCAACACTTGACGTCACACTACAGATGCAACCAGTATTAAGGCCAACGTGAGGAAGACACATCGTCAGACATTCGAAAAATGAATACAGGTTAGAGGTAACCAAATTTACTGCCTCTTACCTCTAACGTGTATTTCTTTCTTGATTGTCTGAACATGAGTTTGAGCCATGTTGGCCCTATATGCTGCATTTGCTAGTTGTATCTATAGTCTTACATCATGTGCTGCCGTGATGGATACTGAAACATAGGTAAGAATTGGAATTAAAGAGCACCGTGTAATGCCAATGTTCTTTCTTCTTATTACTGCTGCATATTTGTATTACATCATAATCCATCCCCGGATGCGGACAACATCTGTGTACAAGAGACGGTGGAAGTTTAACGTGTTTAGCATCAGAGCCAAAACCAATGTGTTTTAATTGTCGCACAGTTCCTCGGCCTTTTCCAGGTATTCCCCCCCATGCGATAGTGCATGTGTGTGTGCATTTGTACATATGTGTGCATGCGTGTGTGTGTGTGTGTGTGTGTGTGTGTGTGTGTGTGTGTGTGTGTGTGTGTGTGTGTGTGTGTGTGTGTGTGTGTGTGTGTGTGTGTGTGTGTGTGTGTTTGCGCATTCGTGTTTTACTACTTAAAGCTTCTTGTTTCAGAAATTCAAGTAGATGACTATCAGAGTTTATTCTCACGACCATAACTGTATATTTTTCTTAATATATAGTTAATCTCTAAGGCGCCGAGCTAGCAGAATCGTTAGCGCACTGGACAAAATGCTTAGCGACATCCGCATGCAACTTACGTTCGGAGCTCAAATTCCACCAAGGTCAACATTTCCTTTCATCCCTCGGAGTCAATAAAAAGCGCAATAGGGGTTGATGGAATTGACTGGCCTTGTGCCAAAATTTGAAACTAAAATATAATTTATATATACCTCATATCTATCATCCCATATATACATATATATATATATAACGGGAAGCTTTATGAAAATAAACAAAAGACGAAGGCAGGTGGAAAACAAACGAACATTGTATTAGTATGGCGCTCAGGAAATATAAATAAAACAAGTCTTTAATAATATATATATATATATATATATATATATATATATATATATATATATACATATATAAAATTATATAATTAGGATAGAAATTAATATTATTATATTAATTTAAACCAGTGCCCTAGCATACTTATAAAATCCGAAGATTATATATATATATATATATATATATATATATATATAATATCTTAGAGCGAGAAAAATGTGTTCATGCATTATCTTTACAATTTGGAATATAGATATGTGGACGTTGAAGGGATAATTTATAGAGACCCTGTATCCATTACCGATATGCTGGCAGTGTTTAATTTTCATTCTTAAATTAATTTGAGGATTTCTCAAAGATTTTAGCCACCAATGGTTTCATGATTTAATCAAAAGTATTAATTAACTTTACAAGATATTTGAACCAATCGTAAAAATCAGTCATTTATTACACGACATAAACGTACACAGTGAGTGAAACATTGATATGACTACGTAAATTTTAGTTTTTAACCTTTCGTCAGCCGTGACGAAAGGTACCATACAAGAAACAGCAACGTCCTGTCCATCTTTCTTTTGTAGTCGACGAGGCTGTATAATAAACATGACTGGCCTTTAAGATTCTCTCATTTATCTTGTATATTTAATTAACTTAAATTATGAAACCAGTGGCGGCGAAGATATATGAGCATACCACATAGAAATCTTTATTATATGCATGTTCGTGTGTGTGTGTGTGTGTGTGTGTGTGTGTGTGGTGTGTGTGTGTGTGTGTGTGTGTGTGCGTGCGTGCGTGTGTGTGTGTGTGTGTTGTGTGTGTGAGTGTATGTGTTTCTCTAATCTTTCTTTGACGTTCCACGCTGTCTTATCGGCGATAACTAAATAACCTAATCTGCGAGTTCCATTTTATTGTCCATAAAATTCTTTCATCAATTCAGTTCTATGGAGAAAAGCCGAAATCATTTGTACAGGTTATCATTGAAGGTTGTCCATTTCTTACAATGACCGAGACCGTTGTTCCGCACCCGTTAAATAATTCAATAACAAAATAAATAAAAGGAAATGCAAACACACTGGAGACATTGTCGGGAAATCACCTTCCAGGAACTCGCTACGTCAAGAAGATTAACTCGAGGATCATCAAAATTAAATACAGCCATTGCTTGTCCAATCCAAACATTAAAACTGAGCAAACAGCGGAAAGACTATAAAATTCCCGCCGGAACATACGAATGGGATTGTCATTGATGACATGAGGAACAGAGAATGGTTAAAGGCAATAAGAGAGAAAATCAAATCAAATGAAATACGAAAAGCTTTTATGCATTTGTTAAGAAATACAAGAACAATCAATGTTATCGTAAATCTCAATTTCGGCAAGTTATTTGACACCATAAAACGTACACTGCTTGGAAAACATTCTTCGATGTTTGAAACATCGTGAAGATCTATACAGATTGCATATCGTGTTTCGTAATCATTAAAAGAAGACAGTATGTCGGCAGAAACGCAGTTCCAAGAATATTTGGAACGGTTGCCTCATAAAAAAACCGGTTTAAGTTTGTTTTTTTATTGAATCTTTTGTCTTTTAACCTCTACTGGTTTCAGCTGGAGGCGGTGTCTATGCTGGAGCACCGCCTTTCAGAGTGTTTGAGTTTGGGTTTCTTTTTTTAATACTGTTTCTGTTGAAGCAGCGAGTTGGATGGAATTTCTTTTGTCTGTGCCTCCACCCACGATATAGAATCACTTGATATCCTAGATAAAATTTTGTACAGACGCTCTTTGAAGATCCCTTACTCTACACCTCGCAAATCTCTGAGTTTGTTTAGAAGAATATCGAACAGTTATGGGTTCTGAGAATCTTCAGAACAAGGTCCCAGGAAACTATGCTGGTTCTATGAAGGACATTTGTCCTCAGATGTCTAGACTTCTGCTCTCAACTGTGGCCGCACTACAGTGCCGAATTATTAGTAATAGCAGAACTTGAGGCTGTTCAGCAGTGCTACACCAGGAAGAATGTATCGACGGAAAAGCTGAGCTACTGAGAGAGACTGAAAGAGACACGACTCTACTCCCTGCACCGAAGAAGGGACAAGTATGCAGTGATATACGTATGGAAGATCATGGAAGGGCTGGCACGAAACTTTAATATCCAGAGCTCTACCAGCCACCGAAATGGACGTCACTGCACTATTGCAAAGGTCGACAGTTATCGCGTCTAGAGTGAAGGCCATGTACTGCAATAGCTTGTGATTCAAGGACCCACAGCTATTTAACGCCGTGCCAAAACAACTGAGGGATCTTTATGGAGTAGGGGTAGATGCTTTCAAGAAACAACTTCACCTCCTATCATTCAAGGTCCCAGATGAACCAATATCAAGGCTGGAAAAATGCTGTAGTGTCGAACTCCCTTCTTGTTTTCTCGAGTGCAAAGTGGACCTTCATCAGTTGTATTAAACTGGTCAGACAAAAAAGTCATGTAGTATTTGTTTCCCTAATTCCCGAACCGTTACTGAGACCAAGTGAACAGTACTCTCTTTCGCTACATGGATTTACTCTGACGCCTGCTCAGCTACTGAATCCCAACGTTGTCTTGCACATGAAATTTCATGCCCCACATGATACACCTACATGCTGGTCAATAGCAATGAGCGTCCAACCCATCAAGTTTGAAATGTTCGTGTCCACCAGACAGTTACTAGATAATTGTTAGTACTAGGTTTATTTTTAGTCCTTTTAAACAAATGTTGTTTCTAGCTTGCTGGGTCTTCTACTGCCCTCCTGGTAAGGTTAACCTGGTGAACTGCAGGCTTAGTCACCGGGGTTCCAAACAGGCCACAGGTTGTAATTTTTTATGTAGTGCATGCCTACAACTTGGCACGCGCGCGCACACGCACACATAGAAACACACATTTTCTCAAAAGGTCATTCACAATTAAAAAAAAAAATAATATTTTCAGTGTATTTTTAAACTTTATATATGTATATAATATTTTTCACATGCAAGGCGGCGAGCTGGCAGAATCGTTAGCACGCCGGACAAAATGCGTAGCCGTATTTCGTCTGCCGCTACGTTCTGAGTTCAAATTCCGCCGAGGTTGACTTTGCCTTTCATCTTTTCGGATCGATAAAATTAGTACCAGTTACGCACTGGCGTCGATGTAATCGACTTAATCCCTTCTCCCAAACTTCTGGCCTTGTGCTTCCAGTAGAAAATATTACATATACACACAGATAGATAGATAGATAGATAGATACATGTGGGTTAACAACTCACTCATACTGTTCAATAATTCCGCTTCCCAAACCACACACACACACACTGTAACGATATTGCAAACGTCACCTTCTCTCCACTGACTGTAATTATCGTCATCAGAGCAGCAAAAGTCGATGCTGTAATGCGCTTAGTTCAAACCTCAGTTTCTGTTATTGATTTTACAGCACATACACACACACACACATACACACACATACACATTCACTCACTCAATATCTATCTATCTATCTAACTGTATGTCAGAATATGTGAATTTATATTTATGCAAGTGAGCCTGCGTGTATGTCTGTGTGTAACGATGTCTATATCTCTCGCGCCCTCTCTCTCTCGCCCTCTCTCTCTCTCTCTCTCGCTCTATTCCCTGTGTGCGTGTGTATATATATATATATATAATATATATATATATATATATATGTATGTATGTATTCTATAAACGTATTGGGGGATTTTTAAACTGTTGCTCCATCATGGCTGCAGTCCATTAACTGAAACAATCAAAGATAAAAGATATATATATATATATATATATATATATAGAGAGAGAGATAGAGAGAGAGAGAAGATAGGAGAGAGAGAGATAGATAGATAGATGATAGATAGATAGATATATAATAGATAGATAGATAGATAGATAGATAGATAGACAGATAGAGGGATAGATGGATGGAATGGATGGATGGATAGATAGATAGATAGATAGATAGATAGATAGATAGATAGATAGATAGATTGGTAGGTATATAGATAGATAGATAGATGGATAGATGGATAGATAGATGGATGATAGATGGATAGATAGATAGATAGATAGATAGATAGATAGATAGATAGATAGATAGATAGATAGATAGATAGATAGATAGATAGATAGATAGATAGATATAGATAGGTAGACAGATAAAGATAGGTAGATAGATAAAGCTTACTTCGAAACAGATGCGTGGCGTTCGATCATATAATAATATAAATAATATATAAATATATGTACGTGTGTGTGTGTGTGTGTGTGTGTGTGTGTGTGTGTGTGTGTGGTGTTTTATAAAATTTTAAAAGCGACTACACTTTTCAAGATACAGATAGATTTTCGTTTCCCAAAACCAACTCCAATATTCCTTCCTGTGTTGAAATACATTTCTTTTCTTCATACATACATATATATAGATACATACATACAAACATACATGCATATATGTATACATACTTACATACATACACACATGCATACGTACATACACACGCACATGCGCGCGCACTACCTGTCTGTCGCGGCCGTTTTTACCTTGGTTGTACCCAGGTAAATATACAGCAACAAGACCTAGTCTCCGTCCATTCAATTATTGACTGGGTAGCTCGTGTGTGTGTGTGTGTGTGTGTGTGTGTAAGCTTATTATTGATACTGTTATTGACCAGCTGTTGTGGATAATGTTATTGATCAGCTGTATGATCTGATGTGTTCCACCCTTGACCATCACATCGCACTTGTGTTATACCTTTAAAATACGTTGTCCAGAGAGGGATTTTTTTTATTTTAAAACAATATAACGTGTGTTTAAGGACATTGGCTGCTATTTCAAGCAATTTTGAATTAGCATCGCAGTCTTTTCTATATATTTCTGTTAGTGAGTTCATGGAGAAGTGTGTGTACGTACGAGTGTATGTGTGTACGTACGAGTGTATGTGTGTACGTACGAGTGTATGTGTGTACGTAAGAGAGGGAGACGGGCAGATAGAGAGAAAGAGGGAGAGAAAGAGGGAGAAAAAGAGACTATTTTCGTTGTTTGTGTATTCTACGTGAGTCTGTGGTGTGTGTTTGTATGTATATTGATGGTGTGTTTGTGTGCGTTTGCCTATATGAGTGTGAGTGAGTGTATATATGCGAATGTGTGTGCGTTTGCGTGTTTCTTCCGTGTATGACCCTTTGAGTGTATGTTCGTGTGTATATATCTGCGTGCTCATATATGTGTGTGAGGGAAATTATCCGTAATTATGCGACTGCGTGTTATATGTGTGTATCACACAAAATCGAAGAAGGAGAAGTAGAGGCGGGGAGAGTATAGGTGTGTTGAAATGTTTCACAGCGTACACAGTAGCGTGTATGCATTTATATGTGTATCTGTGTATATGTATGAATGTGGGGAATAGAAAGTAGAAGAGGTTGAGGGAAAAGGGGAGAGAATACAGATGGGCTGATGTGTGTCATTGTGTGTGTATGTGCGAGAGAAAGCAGGAAAAAATTAGGCCAAGTAAGCGTATGTGCAGGAATGTATGTGTGTGTGTGTGTGTGTGTGTGTGTGTGTGTGTCGGTTTGTATGGCGTGTCAGCAGGCATGTCAGTGACTCTGTTTACAAGCGTTGCTGTGTCGTGTGCGCATGTGTACTCGTGTGTGCCTCTGTGTTCTTGTGCATGTGATGTGTGTGTGTGTATATGCGCGTTCGGGATTTTGTGTATGTGTGTGTGTGTGTCTGCATGTGTCTGCATGTGTGTGTGTGTGTGGGCGCGCGCGCATGAGCTGTGTGATCGACATCTATGCATCCGCACGTTGTACGAATCTACGCATAACAACATGCAAATGAGCGTGTGTACGCGTAGGTGTGTGTGTGTGTGTGTGTGTGTATTTGTGCATAAGTGCGTGTGTTCGTGTATGTGTAGAGGGCGTATTTGTGTATGTATATGTGTGTGTGTATGTGTGTGTGTGTGTGTGTGTGTGTGTGATTGTATGTGTGCCAGTGTGTAGGCGTATGCTGTCGTTTGATCCTTGAAGTGCTGTGACGGCGATTGTAGGAGAATGTTTAGGAAACAAGTGCGGGCGCAAGAAACTCGTCGTTGCGTTCAGCTTCACGCGCAAATGCAAATAGGAATCTGTTGTCCTTTACTTGTCAATGTCATTAGACCGCGGCCATGCTGGAGCACCAGTTTGAAGAGATTTAGTGAAACAAATCGAGCCCTGTTACTTATCGTATCGGAATATTTTGCGGGGACGTAAATAAACTAACACCAGTTATCAAGCACTGGTGAGGGACAAACAAAGATACACACAACACATGCATTCGCATGCTCGCATACATATCCTGTTACACACACACGTACACACACACACATTTATACATATGCATATTGTTGTGCGCATACATACATATGCATACGTACATGTGTGTGTATGTGTGCATGTGTTGTATCGTCAGTGACGATATATATATATATATATATATATATATAGTGTGTGTGTGTGTGTGTGTATGTGTGTGTGTGTGTGTGTGTGTGTGTGCAACAGTACATCACAGTACAAGTATAACCGTATAACACTAAGCAATGTAACAAGAGTTGCTTATCTAATTGTTCCAATGCAGAATCAATAACGAGAATAACGCTCACACTGCTCGACCTCAACTGGCTACTGGCTCATCAATTTATAAGATTCGTCCAGTCAACTGGCAGTCATGTGCAGGGGTATCAGTTCACTCCAAAACAGTGTGTAAACGAAAAAGGCAGTAAAAGTGCAAGAGGAGTTCGCAGCCAATATCATAAATTCGCCGCTCAGTGAATAAAGGAAAGAGAAATCATATTACGTTTCGGACATAGTTCTTCTTCAGATAAATGACAAAAGTTCTGGAGAATCTAGGAAGAGAGGAAAGGAGATAAGGAGGAGAAGGAAGCTTGAAGAATAACATAAGTGGGTTCAGTTCACTTATATTTAGGAAGATCTTTGTTATATGTTTGAAGGACATGTGATACAAAAATGGAAGAACGATCAAGAAGAAAAATTAAGTAATCTTTATTATTAGGCACAAACCTCTATTATCCGATGTATTCAGTGTTTAGAGATCTGGAGTAACGTAGATCCTGTCGATAATCTAAACAGTAGGATTTACATAAACTCATATTTTTAAACGTCGAATACTTCTGCTGATGAGCGGTTGTGCCTGGAATGTGCAAAAGTTACTCAAGGTATCTTTTCGTATTGTTAAAAACTCACTTTTTGCTTGTTCTTTTTCTTACACCGCCTCCTCCTACATACATACGGTAAGAGACATCAAGAATTTTCGGTGACCATTCACTTCGTCAGCCGTTGTTATACGAAAGACAATTCTTCATTTAACCATATAATGTATAGATGGTGAGATCGTATATGGAACAGTTAGATTTTGCTAGAACGCACATTTTCCACTGAACTCTACCAGAGTATTTTCGTGACTTGGTGGACACTAGTTGAGCTCTGGTTGGCTGTATGCAAATGAGTGCATGACTGGGGTCCGGAACACTCGTGGGAAAAAATTTCGCCCGCCGGGACTAGCTAGATATCATAACATAAGCACCTAGCTAGAGGATGGTGGATTAATGCTATGAATGTATCAATGAAATTTAAATCCCCCTTGTATTCTTTTTAGATTCATATGTATGTATGTGTTTGTGTGCGTGTTTGTGTGTATGTGTGTGTGCGTGTGTTTGTGTGCGTGTGTTTTCATATATATATACATACATGCATTCACCTACACATATATATGTACATAAAACATACATACATACATACATACATACGTACGTACATACATACGTACACCCAGAACCCTCTTTTGTTGTCCCTAGGAGTAGGTTGATTTCACCGTTCCCGGTTCTTGGCTGTTACATTACAATGTCTTATAAACTTCGAAAGGATGAAGAGCAAATTTGCCCGCGGTGAGATTTGAATTCAGGACCAAGCGAAGAATAATAGCTGTTTTATAAAAGCCGCTAGCTATAACTGGATAGAGTAACATGAAGTGGAACAGTACAATATTAGAAAATTACTATTTGTAAATCTCACAACAAGAGATATTCAGCAACAGTACTTTCGAGTAAAGATTATTTGCCAACATAGCGTTCAAGGACACAGATCATGTCGCATAGCCAGCTGCAGACGATGTCTCCTGGGGCTAAATTACAGCAACATTCGTCCTAAACCAGGACTGCCATGTTATGTTGGCAAATAATCTTTACTACAATATTAGTTTAGCTAACCATTTGGCATTCAAACTGGCTATATCGGGCCGAAATATTGCACCTGTTTTATATTCAGACTGACCAGATCCAGCCTCTCACACCTACCCTTCATTGTCATTCTAGAAAATAAACATTCAAGTCATCAAAATCTCAAAGGTATGAGATAATGTATGATTAATTCGAAACAATGTGAATAAATAAGCATTACATTTGACAGGGGAATCCGAATGCTAAAGGACAAAGCGAGATATTTCAGCATTGAGTGTGCACAACGACTTTGTAGGCAGTCGGTGCTATGAATTTATAGCTATGTGATTTAAGCAAGCACGAAGAATAAGGTTCAAATGTATCATATGAAGAAAATGCTGGCTTTCTCTGTAGTTTAGCTTGGTAAACAGTGCAAGAGAATTGTCCTAAGAATGCGGAAGTAAATTGTGACAGAAAGCGGAAGTGACGAGAGAAACTAGTGTCGGATTTACCATTATACTTAGGTGTGCTAAAGCACAGCTCCCCGTTGACCAGGGTGGGTGCGGGCCTCTCTTCTGCCCCTAAAATCTTTTACAATGAATTTCTTGAGCATATATGTCTGACTGTCCAGGTAAGGGGCTTCATAACTTAACTAGCACAGGGCCTCATTTGTCAAGAATCCGGCACTGAGAGTGACATAAAAAAAATTCCATCAAAGTATATAAAGAATTCCCTCGCTATGTCACATTCACAGCCACCTGCAAATGTATTAAATTCCTATGATGTGTTAAGTATTTCAGAAATTTTAACTGAAGGACACCGTTCCAATATACGATAGCCTGCACGGACACTTCTGAGAAGGTGATTCAGTGGTTTGAATCATAGTCACCACAAGGCAGCGAGCTGGCAGAATCGTTAGCACGCCGGGCGAAATGCGTAGCCGTATTTCGTCTGTCGTAACGTTGTGAGTTCAAATTCCGCCGAGGTCGACTTTGCCTTTCATCCTTTCGGGGTGGGTCGATTAAATATGTACAAGTTACGCACTGGGGTCGATATAATCGACTTAATCCGTCTGTCTGTCCTTGTTTGTCCTCTCTGTGTTTAGCCCCTTGTGGGTAGTAAAGAAATAGAAATAGGTATTTCGTCTGTCTTTACGTTCTGAGTTCAAATTCCGCCGAGGTCGACTTTGCCTTTTATCTTTATGGGGTCGATAAATTAAGTACCAGTTGCGTATTAAGGTCGATGTAATCGACTGGCCCCTTCCCCAAAGTTTCCAGCCTTGTGCATATAGTAGAAAGGAGTGATAGTCACCACAGTTACATGTGAACAATGCTATATTCCAGCACGATTGATGACCTGTGGAAAAAAAGAACCGATGGGAAGCAATGACTTCGATCCTTCGTATTCATTCGGATAATACGAACCAATTCCTTTTTTGGAAAGAACTATTTTATCCTACCGTATATTTCAACTAATACGCAAGAGGATAAGAGAGTGTTACATTCAGCGTCTTCGTGAAATTATGGGATGTTACTGTCGTCACTTCCGCAATTTACTTTTGCTTTTAGGGGAATTTACTTTAACAAAAAGGTAGACCATTTTAACCACATTGAATATTTACCGGAAGTTGTGTGTGAATGTGTAAGCAAAGTTATATCCATTCATATACACACACACACACACACACACACACACACACATATATATATATATATATATTATATATATCTGTGTGTGTGTGTAGAGAGAGAGAGAGAGAGAGGCGCAATGGCCCAGTGGTTAGGGCAGCGGACTCGAGGTTATAGGATCGCGATTTCAATTCCCAGACCGGACGTTGTGAGTGTTTATTGGGCGAAAACAATTAAAGCTCCACGAGGCTCCGGCAGGGGGTGCTGGCGAACCCTGCTTCACTCTTTCACTCTTTCTATTGTACCTGTATTTCAAAGGGCCAGCCTTGTCACACTCCGTGTCACGCTGAATCTCCCCGAGAACTACGTTAAGGGTACACGTGTCTGTGGAGTGCTCAGCCACTTGCACATTAATTTCACGAGCAGGCTGTTCCGTGAATCGGATCACCCGGAACTTTTTGTTGTTATAACCGACGGAGTGCCACGGATGTATATGTATGTTGATTTTTATGTTTAACCCATTGTCAACCGTGAAGGTCCACTTGTCGCCACGCCTCCCTATATTCAGGAACAATGTATCTTTATGAAATGTCTCCTTAAGATGCTAAGTATGCGTTTTGATGGAGATTTGGTTGCTATTTCTAGCAGATCCAGTGACCATCTTCCTGCGTCATTGTAGGCTTGTACGTATGACTGCTACCTCTATATTGTATGTGTCTATATATATAGGTTTATGCATAGGTGTGTGTGTGTGTGTGTGTGTGTGTTGCGTTTGCGTGTGTGCATGTTTGTCATTGTGTATGCGTGTTTATGTTGTTATTTCCAATTATGACCGCCAAGGGAGCAATTCAACTACTATGTTATTCGATATATCTATTTTTAAAACTGAGTCTGTGCTTTGATGGAGATGTGACTGCTATTTCTAGCCAATCCAGTGACCGCCTTCGAATATCTTCGTTGGCTTAGACGACAGTGTGTGTATGGGTGTGTGAAAGAGAGGCTGAACAGAACGAAACTAATGTGTTTGAGGATTCCATCATTTCGGGGATTCCCCCGTCCATTCGCTTCGCTGTTGCTATCACCGTAACACTTGTTGATATGAAGTGATGAGTTAGTAACGAAGGTTCAGAGGAGTAGCAAGAGGAAGACTGAGAAAACGAGAGGGGGAGAGAGACAGTGAGAGAGCGAGAGAGACAGAGAGGAAGAGACCAAAAGACAGAGACAGAGAGAGAGAGAGAAAGAGAGAGAGAGAGAAAGAGAGTGTGTGTGTGTGTGGTGTGTGTGTGTGTGTGTGTGTGTGTGTGTGTGTGTGTGTGTGATTTGCGATCGGGAGAAATGAAGTAAGATGTTTGTGTTACTATGGCCAGGCATAGCTGCAGTTAAGAAGTTTACTTCTCAACCACATGGTTCCGGGTTCAATCCCCCTGCGTAGCATCTTGGATAAGCGTCTTCTACTATAGAACCCGGGCCGACAAACAAAAGCTTGTGAAGGAAACTGAAAAAACCCCAGTCATAATATATGTATATATCTATATATATATATATATATATATATTATATATATATATATGTGTGTGTGTGGTGTGTGTGTGTGTGTGTGGTGTGTGTGTGTATATATATAGCATATATATATGTATATATAAATATATAATATATATAATTCCATCGGACCCTTTTGCCGAACCACTAAGTTACGGGGACGTTAACACATCCACACCGGTTGTCAATCGATGGTAGTGGTGATGGGGGTGACAAACGCACACACACACACACACACACACACACACACACACGCACATATATTTATATATATATATACATACGACGGGCTTCTTTCAGTTTCCGTCTTACAAGCTTTTGGTCGGCCCGAGGCTATAGCAGAAGACACTTGCCCAAGGTGCAACACAGTAGGACTGAACCTGGGATCATGTGGTTGGGAAGCAAGCTCCTTACTACACAGCCACGCCTATATATATATATATGTGTGTGTGTGTGTGTGTGTGTGTGTGTGTGTGTGTGTGTGTGCGTGTGTGTGCGTGTGTGTGTGCGCGCGCGTGTATGTGTATGTATGTATACGTGTGTGTGCGTTTGTGATCGTCCCCTGCCACCGGTGTGGGTTTATTTACGTCTCCGTAACTTAGGAGGTTCGGTATTAAGTGCCTGGATTATATAAAGAATACGTATTGGGAGTTGATTTGTTCGACCAAAGTTCTTCAACGCTGTGCCCCAGCATGGCCGCAGAAGAGAGAAAGATGAGGGAAGCAGAAAGTTAGTAATATGTAATGGTGAACAAATGGAATAACAGAGGTGTGGTGAGAGGTATATAAGGAAAGGGGGAAGAAAAGAATATAGAAGGGGAGGGTTGAAAAGTAGCAGAGATGTATAAGATATGATGGGAGTAGGAGGACCTGTAGAAAGGGGAGGTATGTTTTGAACGGATTGAGGAACAGTGAGAGGTTCGCATGGGCGAAGGTGGCACGTAGATGATAGGAAGAGTAAGGTGGGGAATAGTCAGAGAGAGAAGGTAAAAGATGAGAATAAAGTGAATAGAAGAGGAGAGAGAGAGATAGGTTAGTTGAGGGGGAGGAAAAGAAAGTAAAGAGAGAGAGAGTTGGAAAAAGAAAAGCGAAGGAAAAGGATGAGAAAGTAGTGAGAGAGAGAAAGGAGGAGGTAAAAAGTGAGAAAATGTATTTTACAGCAGGGAGGGGAAGGAAGATATTGAGGGAAGGAGGGAGCGAGAAGGGGAGGGCGCGTGGAGTGAAAGAGTGAAGTGGAATAATGTGAAAGTGAGAGAATAGGGAAAGAGGAGTGGTATGAGTAAAATATCGATAGAGTGTTTGAATAGCGTTTGGAGAACTTTGACAGTGTTAACGAGAGAGAGGGGGAGAGGGGAGAGAGGGGGAGAGAGAGAAAGAGTGAGGGAGAGAGGGGGTGACAGAGAGTGGGTATGTAGATAAAGGGACAGATATAGTGAAAGACAGATCTATAGATTGATAAACAGATCGATTGATACACATATATCGAGTGATAGGAAGATA
>NC_043000.1:39094277-39099277 GCF_006345805.1 Octopus sinensis
TGAATTACACAATACAATTGTATATTCACAAATCAATGAGCCAGAACATCATGGTTACACCATCGATCAACTTCATATGCATATATGTGTGTGTGTGCGCGCGCGCGTATGGAGTGGCTATAAACAAGTGCGACTGTCATACAAGAGGTGTTCTTTGTCTTCAATCTTCCGCGTAATCATGTCTGGGCATGGTGAAGTATTACCTTACTTGGAAGCAGGTGGGGGTTGGCGACGGGAACACGTCTCATCCATGCGAGCATGGAAAAGCGGATGTTTCATACATACATATATATATATATATATATATATATATATATATATATATATATATACATCATATATATATATACATCATATACACACACACACACAAACACACACAGGCACACACAAAGATACACACACACACGCGCGCGCGCGCGCGCACACACACACACACACATATATATGCATATAGTTGAAATTTATAGAAAAGCAAAAAACGAAAGACAGTGTATGAACAACAAGCAGGTGTATTAGTTTCACACTCGGGAAAGGGAAAAAGTCTGTTACGTTTCAAGCCTATGCACCTCAGCAGAAAGGAATAAGAGAAAATAAAAAGAGGGAGAATAAAAAAAAAACTGTGGATTTAGCGGTCAGGCATGGCGACTGATTAGGAAATAAAAAAGCGTTTGACAGAAGAGACTGAAAGAAGGGGAGATAATAAAGTATTGGTGATCCCAAAACGAAGGTACGCATATATATTACACGGGCGGCGAGCTGGCAGAATCGTTAGCACGCCGGGAGAAATGCTTAATGGTGTTTCGTCTGCTGTTACGTTCTGAATTCAAACTTCACCGAGGTCGACTTTGCCGTTCATCTTTTCGGGGTCGATTAAATAAGTACCAGTTACGCACTGGGGTCGATGTAATCGACTTAAACCATTTGTCTTTCCTTGTTCGTCCCCTCTATGTTTACCCCCCTGTGGGCAATAAAGAAATAAATATTTTCAGCCGAGACGTTTCAAATGTATCTAATTGTTCAAGCGCTTCATTTCTATATATGTATTTGTATTGACTCGATTGTGAACATCTACCAACGGTTTCTCCCATTCTTTTGATGTCGTTTCCTATCATCATAAAAACCGTCGGCATTTTTGACGACACGGCTATACTAGTTTCTATCATATCTTATTCCTCGTGTATATAAATGTACGCGTATGGGTTGTCGTCGTTCATTTATGTCCAGTCAAACTACTTTTACTTTTATCTTTGTACTTGTTTCACTCATTAGACTGCGGCCATGCAACGGTACCACCTTGAAGAATTTTAATCAAATGAATCAAGCCCAGTACTTGTGTGTTTTCTTAAACCTAATCCTATCGGTCTCTCACGCGACGTAACAAACCCAACGTCGGTTGCCAAGCAGTAGTTGGCGACAAATACAGACGCACAGACACACACATACACACGCATTCGCAAATATATATTTTTATATATGTTTCCTTCTAACAAATTCACTCACAAAGCCTTGGTCGGCCTGAGGCTAATGTAGAAGATACTTGTTCAAGGCTCCATGCAGTGGGACTGAACCTGGAACCATGTGGTTGGGAAGCAAACATCTTACCACACAACCGCTCCTGCGCCTACCTTTCACATTTGCAATCTTTCACAGAAACGGTTACCTTGTTGCTGTTGTTGTTGTTAATAGTGGTGGTGGTGGTGGTGGTGGTGATGGTGGCGGCGCTGATGCTGGAAGTGATACTCTTGCCATTGATATTGATGTTGTTATTGTCGTTATTGTTGCTGGCAGTAGAGGCGGTAGAGGTGATGGTGGTGGTAGTCGTCGTGATCATGTCCTTGTTACTGTTGTCGATATTGTTGTTGCTGTTGTTGTTGATGGTGGTGGTGAAGTAGGTGTTGTTGTTGTTTTTGTTCTTGTTGTTGTTGTTGTGATGGTGGTGGTGGTTGTGGTTTTGTTCTTGTTTTCTGTTCTTGTTGCTTGTGTTCTCGACTTGGATTGACTACTAGTCAGCACACCTATAGACCAAACTTAGTATTAAAAATCATTCCATCCGTGACCATACCCTCTTTTATCGATATGCGAGGAACCCAGTACATACATCAATCAATGTCCTTTTCTAATGCGCTGTTATTTGCTCGTTGGATATTTGGCAGATATTTCTAGAAGATCGATCGATCATGTAGAACATTCCCACTTTCTCATCAGGCGCTCCGAGAGGATGATAGCTGAACCAAGAAAGAACCATCCGTACAACATTTATATTCCTTCCCATGACTTTCATCTTTTATGTCCCTGCCGTAAGGCTTTACTTTCACACACGCCAGGTTAATTTAATTCGTCCTTAGTCGAAAGACACCCGAATTTGAAATCAGAACGTAAAGACAGAAGAAATAACGCTAAGCATTTCGCCTGGCATGATAACATTTCTGCCAGATCGCCGCCTTATTCTTACAATAATATAACTTCTATAATAAAACTCTTGTGTTTTTCACCGTCACAAGAATGAGAAAGGAAGGGTTGATCGATGAATAAGGAAGGAAGGAGTGATGGCAAACTGGTGGTATGAAGAACATTCAACGCTTTATGTTGCTGTACTGCTCGTTCTTTCTCTTAAGCCATGTATAACGGCTTGAGCTCTCAACAGCTTCCGACAATTTTCTGGCAACATCTTTTCTCTCATTCGCAGCTACTCCAACACCCCTGAACATCGAGTGAGGTTTCTTTTCTGTACGACTAAAGAATCTACCTTCACAACAAATCCAATATTTCTGAGTAGAGATCAATGTAGATATGACGAAGTTAGTCCACATTACTCTATTAGGAGCACATGGTTGGTTTCTTGGTTTCTTTGATGCATCTATTCCCCACCTGGGCCGGACACCGATCCGTACCCGGGTTACCTATTAATACTAGTTGAGTGGACTGGAGCGACGTAAAATGAAGTGTTTTTCAAAGAACACAAGACATCTCCCGATCCACGAATCGCAACTACCATCACGAGTCCAACATCCTAACCACTAACCTATGTTCCTCCACAAACATAGGACGTAATCCTCCCCCGAATGGCTTTTATATCGGTTTTCAATCTCTGTGCTTTCTAAAAAATGTCGCGCAGTACGAAACTTATTTGTTTTTCCCAGTTTGTTGAGGGTTTTATTTATGCAGCGCAGTTGTTTAGGGTTTTCCATTTCTGTGGTGGTAAGACAATATCCCAGTGGTTAGAGCGTCGGTTGTGTGTTGTGTTTTTGCGCAGGACACTATTTCACGTTACTCCAGTTAACTCAGCTATAAAAATGAGTTGCGACATCACTGGTGCCAAGCTGTATCGGACCTTTGCTTTTCCCTTGGATAACATCGGTGGCGTGGAGAGGGGAGGCCCGTATGCATGGGCGACTGCTGATCTTCCATAAACAACCTTGACCGGACTTGTGCGTCGGAAGGGAACTTTCTAGGTGCAATTCCATGGTCATTCATGACCAAATCCGTTTTTTAAAACAATATCACACCTGTTAGATATTAACAACTTAAGATACGAAACTAATAAAAGGCAAATGTCTCTGTCGAAAAGGCAGTAGAACCTTAAGCACCACCATTAAGTAATAAGACTTAGCTGGTTGATTGCATCTACCCCAGTTCTTGATTTGCATTTTATTTTATCGGCTCCGAAAGGATGATATGCAAAGCTGACTGCGGCAGAATTTTTGAAAACATTTCGTCCGATTTGCTTTCGAATCTGCCAGCTTACCGCCTAAATAATAATCTTCGAGTTTCTTCTTACTTAGAAAATGATTCGCTGAATCGATCCATTCAGCCTTTCCATTCTTGCCACTCTCATCCACCTTTCGACAAACATACTAGAAGGTAACATCTCCTTCTCTATCCTCGTTTTCCTCTTCAAATGATATTTGAAAAAAAATTAATGCGAGTTTAGCCGGATGGGAAGCTGACACTCTTCAAACCTATATTATTTGTATCAACTTCCAGCGTTCGCTATAACTTTTGGCAAGTTTAAATGATCTTAATTATATTGAATTGTAGAAACTTACTTACCCGCTTTCAATCATTGCATTCCCTTCCTTTCATTGAAAGATTGATTGAGTGGAATTCAATTATTAAGAATAGACAAAACCCGATACAATATTTTCAACAACTTAGTCAACATTAACTTTTTCACTTAGTTGTCTCCCTTGAACCGAATTATTTCCCTTACTATAGTTATGTCCCTTAGATTTAGCATAAGTTTATATTCAGTTCTAAACGATAGCTGGGCTTCAAAGCTGTTCATTTATTAATCACATACATTTTACTCCCTTTCGATGATATCACATTTTCCATATTCTTTACAATGAAGCCCCTAGTTTGACGACAAAATAGTCTCTTTTATATGCTGCTTCCAGTTCCACAGATTGTCAGGAGATATCGATGTAAAAGATTTCCCATCTGTTTTTTTTCATTACTTCATTGTCGATGGGTCATGGTGAGCCAACGAGAGGCTCTCCAGATTGTCTCTATATCTGTTAGCAATATCAGTCCAACAGATGCGGCCATAGACGGGGTAGTTAAGAAGCTCTTTCGTCGACAATCCCTGTCCACTAGCCAACAGAATACTTTGTCTAGATGTGATTCTTTATTAGGATGAGGAACCCCTCAAAATACAAACAACTGCTTTGGTAGCGACTAGCAATGCTTGCCGGTGTTTAGCAAATATAGTAACTTAATAAGAAACCCATTTTTTTATTTATCTATTACATATTCGTTTATTTATTTTTACTATTGAATATATGTCTAATATGGGTATAGGTGTGGCTGTAGTATCAGGGTTCTTTTTCCCCCACAGTGTGGAACATTGTGCAAATGTTTTCTACCATAAGGCTTGTGTAGGCAAAAGCATTGTGAAGGAAATTTGCTGTACAGAAATGGTGAAGGCCCATCGAAGGAGCATGTATAATTCTTAAGTGTCAGTTACAATTCAATCTTTGATTCGGTACTACTCCTGT
>NC_043000.1:39106777-39131777 GCF_006345805.1 Octopus sinensis
TCAACTGGATTATCTTCTCATAGATTTAACGAACAAATGTCTGAGCATTCCACAAACATATTTACCATGAAATGAATTCTGTGGTAGAACGGGCACGTATGACAAGGCTAGACATTTGAATTACAAGAAACCATTTCAAAGGTTTCCGAGCAGTCCTTATCAACCCATTTCCACTACCAAAGCTTGGGTAGTCTCAAGGTAATAGCAAAAGCATGTCCCGCATTGCCATGCAGTGGGAGAGAACCCAGATCCTCGTGATTACGAAGTGAACGTTTATTACCATTAGGCCATACTTCAGCTACACCCCACCAGTTGTGGTCCGTTAGGAGCAAAGATTATTTTGCCGGTTCAGTCCATCAGACGCTGAGTAGCTAAGATGTATACACTAGGTTTAGTTTAGTAACATGTCGTACTAAATTCTAGGCATTGAACTATTGCAGAGGAACCATAGCAGAACATCTTCTTAGCACCGAAGTCTTTAAAATGAAATAAGTTTAAACTTTAAAATCGTTCTTCCTGTAAGGTATTATCTTAATGTATTTAAAGGCGGTGAGCCGGCAGAATTATTAGCACACCGGACGAAATGCTTTGTCGCCCGTCGCTACGTTCTGAGTTGAAATTCCGTTGAGGTCGACTTTGCCTTTCATCCGTTCGGTGTCGATTAAATAAGTACCATTTGAATACCTCCCCCAAACTGAACTTGTGGCAAAAATTTTAAATAATTATCTTGATGTATTTAAAAGAAAATAGAAGTGGCTACGTTCACGGGGCACAAGAACTGTGTGCGAAGCAGTTCCAGTTGGTTTTGAAGGCGTTGCAATGTGCATGGTTTGGTCATTGGTTTGTTGATCAAATTGAAGTTGTCAAAAGGAAAGATTCTTCCCGTCAAAGTTAATCATTGGTGATCCTTTCTATCATAGGCACAAGTCCTGGAATTTTGAAGGAAGATGTTAGACCACTACCACAACCTCAGAATTCAATTAGTACCTATTTCACTGACGCCGAAAGGCTGTGGTAGTAGTAATGCACATAACCGTGATAGAGTGTGTGGGATAGGATCGGCACCAGTGTGCTCAGGAGTCGGATGTTCATGTCTGTTCCGCGGCATTGTGTTTCGTTGCACTTTCGCAGCATCGTTAATCACTGGAAATAAAAACTATTTACCTTTAAAAAAATAATAATTATGCAAGGGAAATAACTCTTCTCTTTAGAGAGTAACGTCCCTTTAAGCTTTCCGTATACTATTACTATTTTGTCAGTCTTAATGCTTTGGTGATAAATTTTTTGCCGCGAATTTTTAAAGAATTTTCTACCGCCACAAAAGTCTTGTTTATTCCCCTGTATCTATCTCTACCATTTCACTTCATTAATTTAACTAATGGTCTTGAACCTAATTTGAACTAATAAATCAGAAACTAACTTCATTTATTAAATAACCCTTGGTACTAAAATTCCCGGTTACTCACTGGACTTTAGTAATATCTTTAATCTTTTCTACTCTGCGTACGCATAAGGTTCTTAGTTTATCGACCCCGAAAGGATGAAAGACAAAGTCGACCTCGGCGGAATTTGAACTCAGAACGTAACGGCAGACGAAATACCTATTTCTTTACTACCCACAAAAGGCTAAACACAGGGAGGACAAACGAGGACAGACAAACAAGTCGATTACATAGACCCCAGTGCGTAACTGGTACTTATTTAATCGACACCGAAAGGATGAAAGGCAAAGTCGACCTCGGCGGAATTTCAACTCAGAACGTAGCGGTAGGCGAAATACCACTAAGCACTTCGGCCAGTGTGCTAACGGTTCTGCCAGCTCGCCGCCATATACGGAGTTTTTTTTTTAATAAGCGAAATATTCCGTAATTTGGTATCCTATTTAACCAGCGGAGGGCAGTGTCTGTTACATTTTAACGATCTCTCTGTCGCACGCGCGCACACTCACACACAAGAAATTTATTATATTGGTACTCATGAAGATGTGGTGCATGTATTTGAATATGACAGGGAAGAGTAATTAAGTTCAATATATGGTTTTCAATGTGTAATAAAAGTTAATTATACTAGATATGACAATAATATATATAGAGAGAGAGAGAGAAAGAGGGAGGGAGGAAGGGAGGAAGAGTTTACTACAATGCTGGAAACTAGAAAGTTGAGCTCGGCAAAATTTGAACTCAAAAGACTTAGACATACGAAATACCGCTAAACAGTTTACCCGACGTCCTAACGATTCTGCCAGCTCTCCGTCTGTATTATTAGTAAGACCTATAAGATGTAGTAGTCGCAGCCATAGCCGAAGCCATAGTAATAGTAGTAGTAGTAGTAGTAGTAGTAGTATAGTAGTAGTAGTAGTAGTAGTAGTAGTAGCAGCAGCAGCAGCAGCGCAGCAGCAGCAGCAGCAGCAGCAGCAGTAGTAGTAGTAGTAGTAGTAGTAGTAGTACAGCTCCAGCAGCAGCAGTAGTAGTAGTAAGTAAAGCTAATCATGATAGAGGGGAGGATAGGATCGGCAACAGTGTGCCGCGGGGTCGGGTGTTCATGTCAGTTCTGTGCCCTTGTAGTTCGTTGATACTTAAGGCATTTTGTTACTTCACTGCCACAAACTATTTGGATGAAAATATATTTACGCCAAATAGACAGAACATCTTAACACTGCAATCGAGAGGCAGCGCTCTAACCTTGACGAGTATTTCATTGTTTGTAGGCCAGGTTTGTGTTTTTGTGTTGGTCTGGAGATGGCCAGCTTTGGACTAAAGGAAATCTCAGAAAAAAATTGTCGCTATTTCACCAGTGGATCTAGGTCCTGACTGTAACAACAGAGTGCATCTGGTAGGGGCAGGGTCCTATTGTAGAAACTTTATTGAGGATATCAGGTACACCTCACCCTTAATGAAAGATATAACTTCACAAGGATGTAGGAATTTCACACCTATGAATGTTAATAATCTTGTTGTATCTTGGGAAAGTCATTATATCAATGATAAACACACGCCCCATTTCTACTACATCTCTATCATCATCATCATCATCATCATCATCATCATCATCATCATCATCATCATCATCATCATCATCATTATTATTATTATTATTATTATTATTATTATTATTATTATTATTATCATTCAGTAGTTTTATTTTTATAACGTGCTTTCACTTCACTACCGAGCGCAGCTCTGTGTGCCTTGGATATGTGCTGTGATTTGTGGTGATGCTCTGATGGTTACTGTATTGAAAGTGTTCTGCGTAGGATGTGTGCAGTGCCTAGTAGTGCAATTTTCTGTATGTTATATGTGTTTGTAAGTCCTGGTGTTTTTGTTATGTATTTGTCTGAATATTTTTTGTCATACCTAATGCACCTACTATGATAGGAATTGTTTCTGTTTTTAGATTCCACATTCTGGTTACCTCTATTTCCAGGTCTTTGTATTTTGAAAGTTTCTCCATTTCTTTTAGAAAAACGTTGTCATCTGCTGGTATTGGTACATCAATTAGAAAGCATTATTTTTTCTTCATGATCTCTGACAACTATATTTGGTCTGTTGACCTTAATTTCTCTATCTGTGTGTATCGGCATATCCCAGAGTATGGTTGCTTTCTCGTTTTCTGTGACCTTTTCTGGTGTGTACCTATACCATCTTTTTTCTGTTGTTATTCCATAAGGTTGGCATAGCTTCCAGTGTATGTAGTTCCCCACTCTGTCGTGTCTGTGAATATATTCCTTCGTAGCCAGGACTGGGCAGCCAGAGATAATATGATTTATTGTTTCTTGTCCATCTCCACATATTCTGCAGTTACTTGTTATATTTCTTTTCAATACATGTTTTTGGTAATTTCTGGTGGGGAGGCTTTGGTCTTGTGCTGCAATTAAAAATCCCTCTGTCTCTGCTTTGAGTCCTGAGCTTCTCAACCATTGCTGGGATTTTTATTTGTCTATTTCTTTTGCATTTAGTTTAGTCCAGTACTTGCCATGAAGGGGCTTTTCTTGGCATCACTTTATCATGGTCCGTTGCTGTTCTAGTTTTAGTCTTGATTTCATTTGCTTTATAGCTTTTGTGTGTTTTCTTCTTCTTCTTCTTCTTCTTCTTCTTCTTCTTCTTCTTCTTCTTCTTCTTCTTCTTCTTCTTCTTCTTCTTCTTCTTCTTCTTCTTCTTCTTCTCTTCTTCTTCTTCTTCTTCTTCTTCATATTTGTTAGATGGTATGATTTCTTGTTTGTATTTGTCGGCTTCCTTAAATACTGAGAACAATTTTTTGTTTTGCTCGTGTTTTGTCGCTATTTGTATCAGTTTTCCTTGCTTCTGAAGTTGGTATTTTTGCAGTCCTATGGTGGTTATTTTATAGTAGTTTCCAGCTGTATAAGGCCTCTACCACCTCCTATACGTTGTATATATAGCCTTTTCCTATCTATTTTGGTTAGTTCATTTAGCGTCCAGTTAAGGATATTGTAGCTGTAACTTATAACTGGGACAGCTAAAGTGTTAATACCTATTATCTTGTTTTTAGCATTGAGCTCTGTTTTTAGTATTGATCTAACTCGTCTGTAGTATTCTTTCTTTATTTTCTCTTTCATTTGTGTGTGTTGTGTCTTATCTAGTTCATGGATTCCTAAATATTTGTAAGTTGGGCTTTGGTCTAATTCTCTTATTTCATTGGTTTTATCTAGTGTGATGTTGCTGCTCTTAACTAGTTTTCTTCCTTTCAGGGTTACTTTGGCGCATTTTTCTAATCCAAATTTCATATATATTTCTTTGGGGAATCCATGAACTATCTTTAGTAGTGTTTCCGGTTGTTTGTCATTTGTAGCATATAGTTTTAGGTCATCCATATATAAAAGGTGGCTGATCGTTTTGCCGTAACATTTATATCGGCATCCAGTTCTATTTAGCATATCAGATAGAGGTGACAGTGCCAAGCAGAAAAGGAGTGGAGAGAGCATGTCTCCCTGGAATATTCCTCTTCTAATGGGGATGGCTTTGGTTTTCACGAGTCCCTCTTTTGTTTGGAGGTGTAGCACTGTCTGAAATTTATTCAAAAATTGTCCTATGTACTTTATAATTGTTGGTGCTACTTTGTTAATGGCTAGTGTTTCGAGGATCCATGTATGGGGGATGCTATCAAACGCCTTTCTGTAGTTATTATTATTATTATTATCATCATCATTATTATTATTATTATTATTATTATTATTATTATATTATTATTATTATTATTATTATTATTATTATTATTATGATTACCTCTGCCTTAGCGAAGGTGGATGTATTGTTTTACAGTCGTGTTTGTTTGTTTGTCCGTGGACAAGATATCACAAGACCTGCTGGATGGATACGGTTGAAACTTTCAAGGATATTTGGCCTTGTGTCTGGCACGAACTGATTAGATTTTCGGATCGATCTGGTACCGGACAAGGATTCTGGATTATTTGTTATATTTACTTTACATGAAGTATTACGATCTTACATTGACTTTCGAGACTTTCTCTGTTTATCTCCCTTGAAAGCGCGCCCATGCTTTCAACGTAAGTTATGGCAGCGTTACTGTTTCCAAACCTTTATTTTCGTTTCTCTATTTTACTCGCGTCTCTATCTTCGTAGAAACTGATGGATAAAGAAATCAAACTACATAAACACACGGCAGCAAAACCGCTCAGAAATTAAATAACACTAACATATTCAGTAACAATAATAAATTTCTTTCATCCTCAACAACTTTTAGTTTTTCCAATTTTGTATAAATTGCTCCTGTTTAAAACTTCTTACCTACTTGACAATTTCATTTCTAGGTCTGCTTTGAAGGACACTTTACTTCTTGGACTCACGTCTACTCTCCTCATTGAACACAAACTTCGTATTTCCCACTTCAATTCGGAGTTTCCCAGTTTTTCTTCATCTGTCACTTCGATCCTGTTGTCACCGGGACGTGCTATGTTGATTATCATCCATGTTCTTTCTGTTTCATTCTCCATAATAATGTCTGGTTTTCGATGTCTGGTCAGGTGATCGCACCGAATCATTGCATTCCACAGGATTTTGCAGTCTTCTTTCTCGGTGACTCCTTCTGGGGCTTATTCATACCACGTCTTGCTTTTTGTAGGCCATGATTTCCACAGAGCCCCAATGGATCATTCTTGTCACATTGTCATGGCGTCGTTTCTATTCGCGTTGTGCCAATTTCGGGCATTCGCTTACGGTGTACCATATCGTTTCACTCCTCTCACCACACATTCTGCATTTGTCACTATCGGTGGTGTTGTAGATTCTGCCCTTCACATAGTTAGTCCTTAATGCTTGTTCTTAAGCGGTGCATATGAATGCTTCTGTCTCTGTCTTCAAGTCATTCTTCCTCATCTATAGCCATCGCTCTTCTGTATCTGTCTTGGTATTCGTATCTCTTGCACAGTTTATTTTTCTCTTTCTATGCTGTTTTTTGTTCTTTTCCTCTTATTATTATTATTATTATTATTATTATTATTATTATTATTATTATTATTATTATTATTGTCGTTGTTGTTGTTGTTGTAGTTATTATTATTACATTTTTTTGCTTTGTATTTGTACAAGTTGACTCCATGTCTCATCCAAAGACCTCAAAAGACAAGAAGTAAGAAGTTCGAGTTGGTGTTATGACAATAGGGTGCCATATTTTTGGTTTTGTACAAAGTATTCTTCTAGAGAATGTCTGTCAAAACAAGAAAATTAGAAGTGTGTTTTGAAAGTCATTTGATTATAAGACGATAGTGTGATCTTAAGATGACAGTAAAAGGTCAGGAAAAGGTCAGTAAAAGCTATTATGTACATTTAAAAGTACTTTTGACAATGTTTACAGATTAAAATGCTTTTGGAATTACATAGACAATACTTTCCGTCGGATATCAGCAATTCCCATGAACACTATTTTTTTTAATTTCTTCTATTTTTGGATTTCTTGGTATCTGAGACAAGTAGCAATCAGTTCCTTTTACTATCATTCCAAGGGTACCTATAGCAACAGGTATTGTTTTAGTCTTCAGGTTCCGCATTTTTCTGATTTCTATTTCAAGATCTTTATACTTGCTCAGTTTTAGTTAAGTTTTGGCAGATACATTAACGTCATATCAACGAGGAAGCATGATTTTTGTCTGAAATCCTTCACTATAATACCTGGCCTATTTGCATCGATCTTTCTGTTAGTTTGGACAGTATAGTTTCAAAGGAGTGAGATATGATCAGTTTTAAGCACTGGAAGTGATTTGTGTTTATTGTTATTATTATTTGATGAAAACTCACAGCTTATTTTGCTGTATTCAATTAGTTAACGATTTAAATGACTAATAGTGTTTGGTTAATCGTTTAGTCAATCAGTCAGGTTTGTCAAAGTCCTTTCGCCGCCGTCTGTGACCTCATCGATGACATTTCATTTCTATACCAGGTTTTTTTCGAGAGGGCGTGTCATTGATGAGGGCGCGAATCATGACGGAAGGACTTTGACAATCCAACTGACTGAGTGAGTGAATGACCGACGGATTAACATTTGTTTAGTTAATTGGTTGAATCGCTAACGAGATGGTTAATGATAATAAAGAAGTAAAGTAAGTCTTCTGGACATCGCTGTCTCGAGTCCGACGACTCATAAGCTCGTTTAACCGGTTTTCCATGACATATAAGGGACCACGATCAAACCATTCCAACTGAAACAGTTCGTCGCAGGATGACTCATCTTAGTTATCTGAGTGGAATGGAGTATCTTGCTCAATAGCACAACTCACCGCATGATCCAAGAATCGAAACGACCTTCCCGAGATACAAAATAATTTCTTTCAGCACACGAGTTGACATCAAGAATTTTTCAAGCCAAATGCGAAAACAAAATACTGGTGCTACTCCTACTACAATTAACGCCAATATGCTTTTAATTAAAGTTATATCTGAGTGGTGAAGAAGTTCGCTTTGCAACCACGTGATTTCGGGTTCAATTCCATTGTATGGCACAATGGGCAAGTGCTTTCTACAATAGCGCCGTCCCGACCTATGCCTTGTGAGTGGATTTGTAAATAGAAACTGTGTGGTATATATGTATGTATATGTATGTATGTATGTATGTATGTATGTATGTATGTATGTATGTATGTATGTATGTATGTATGTATGCATGTATGTATGTATGTATGTATGTATGTATGTATGTATGTATGTATGTATGTATGTTTGTATGTATGTATGTATGTATGTATTTAAGAACAAAGAGACGAGATAGAAAAAAAAACAAAGCCGGTGAGCTGGCAGAAACGTTAGCACGCCGGGCGAAATGCTTAGCGGTATTTCGTCTGCCGCTACATTCTGATTTCAAATTCCGCCAAGGTCGACTTTGCCTTTCAAACTTTCGGGGTCGATTAAATAAGTATCATTTACGCGCTGGGGTCGATATATTCGACTTGATCCGTTTGTCTGTCTTTGTTTGTTCCCTCTATGTTTAGTCCCTTGTGGGCAATACAGAAATAAGAGAAAAATAAAGGTTATGTAATTAACTCCATTAGCTTACAGCTGTTCCTGCTATGAGATGTGGTGGACTCATAGTTGAGTACCCGGATAGCATCCTATAGCTTCCTCGGAGCCTTTAATATTAAGTGCAGTTTATTTGGGAAAATTATATTTTCGGAACATATTACCGTTATTAGTGAGATATCTTTTTTGTGTGTTACGTTGTCCCTGCCGGTTAACAACTGTTGCCGGTTTTTTGTTGTCTCCATAACTTAGCGGTTCGGCAAAAAATCTATAGAATAAGTGCTAAATTTTTCTTTAAAAAAAACAAAGAAAACCACTACTATTACGGTTCGTCTGAAACCCTTAAAGGCAATGCTCCAGAATGGCCGCAGTTCAAAGACTAAAACCTGCAAAAAATAAAGAGAGATTTCTTTTGTTATTAAACGTGTTTTTCCTTTACTAGATTTCTGTTGTATCGCATCCTTCATGAATACCAACAAACACTGACGCTGCCCACAAAATTCCTGGTTTAGTTTAGTTCACATGGTAGCATATATCTTTTTTCTTCAATATCAGATGTAGCCAACGCCATAGCGTACCAAGAGCAAGGCAAGCTGCACCTTATTCAACCATGCAGACTATGCTTACAAACTTCCAACCGCAAAGGACATCTGGTACAACAAGGTCTTCTATTTGAGGAAAAACTGCAATGTGCGTGATGCAGGATGTAAACAAAGTCGAACATACAATATGGCCGCCATGGAATTATTTATAAACCGATGTGAACTTCAATATTTCGGGACTGTCAGTTGTTAAACATTTAGTCAGAGCAAGCTGTTGTGTGACTAATAGAAGGAATTTTTGTTACATCTGCTGGGAATATTGAAGGAGAGAGACGGCGAGAGAGGGAGAGAGAAAGAGAGAGAGAGTGTGTGTGTGTGGGGGGGGTGTAAATAGAACTGGGAACAAGGTGAATAAAGATTACGTCGCACATGGCTGCTGGGACATCTGCAATCAACTTCGTCACATATTCACTCTCGCTCTAACACGCGCGCAAATGAACACACAGCTATGTGTATGCATGTATGTGTTGTATATGTATAAATATGTGTGTATAATTGTATATATATATATATATATATATTATATATATATATATATAAATGCAAATACACGCATACACATGCACGTGTATATATGCATATTTTTAGAAAAAAAAACAAAATGCGGAAGATAAAATTTGAACTTTAATACAAAAAAGAAACAAGATGTGTTCCACGTATATACTTATATATATATATATGTGTGTGTGTGTGTGTGTGTGTGTGTGTGTGTGTGTGTGTGTGTGTGTGTGTGTGTACATATACATACATTCAACAAGTACGAATGCGCACACGTGCATATATTTATATACACACATGTATATTTACGAAGGTGAGTCAAAAAGTAATGCCATTTTGTTTAGGACATGTATAATTACCAACATTGGAACATGTATCATCAAAATGAAGCTGTCCTCAGTGGATCACATTCCTACTTCTCAAAATAGTCACCGTTTCTATCAATAACAATGTTCCACCTTCGAATGGGGGCACGTATTCTGTTGACCGTTCTTTGAGCCACTTCTTCACTACAAAGTCAAAGAGACAACAGGTGAGGATACATGGTTTCATCATTATGAACCGGAATCAAAGAGGCAGTTGATGGAATGGCGCCACTCTGCGTCACCACCACCGAAAAAGTTCAAGATGCAAAAGTCAGCTGGAAAATCATGGCGACTGTCTTTTGGGATGCTCAAGGTATCATTCTGGTCGATTTCTTGCCAAAAGGAAAATCAATAAACTCATAATAAGCTTCATTTTGATGTTCCTGTGTTGGTAATTATACCTGTCCTAAACAAAATGGCATTACTTTTTGACTCACCTTCGTACATGCATATATATATATATGCATGTACGAAGCAACACAAACGCACCACAGCAACACAGACGCACCAATATTACAGCATCTTGAAGATGGGACTGTGAATATCTGGATATGTTGATGATGGATTTATCCACGCTATTGTTCCAAACAAACTACAAAGGATTTGTATGAAAATATGAAGACGAAAAGACACTCGTTATAAACATGAAACGATACCAAAACATGATTCGGTTGTGTTTAAAACAACTGTTCCATACGTATGTGCGAGTATAATACACTAGAATATACAATTATAATGTAATATACGTGTGTAGGTATATATGTGTATCCGTATGTGTAACTATGTATATATGTATCTGTATGTATATATATATATATTCGAATCTGCGATCTCTCAACCGCGAGTCCGCTGCTCAAACCACTTAGGCCATGTGCCTCCACTTATATATATATATATATATATATATATATATATATATATATATATATACATATATATATATATATATATATATATATATATATATATATATATATATTATATATATATATATATATATATATATATATATATATATAGATGTATACATATTTACACATACGGATACACATATATACCTACACACGTATATTACATTATAATTGTATATTCTAGTGTATTATACTCGCACATACGTATGGAACAGTTGTTTTATACACAACCGAATCATGTTTTGGTCTCGTTTCATGTTTATAACGAGTGTCTTTTCGTCTTCATATTTTCATACAGATCCATTGTAGTTGGTTTGGAACAATAGCGTGGATAAATCCATCATCAACATATCCAGATATTCACAGTCCCATCTTCAAGATGCTGTAATATTAGTGCGTTTGTGTTGCTGTTTCTTTATTGCAAGCTCATCCACTGTATGTGACGTAATCATTACCACCGAAATTTAAATTTCGTTCGCTATACACCATTAATCGAGGATTTATTTTCTTCTGTGAGAACTGTATCTCTCTTTGTATGTCTCCTATGTTCTGCTATGGGTAATAATTTTAGCATTAATCGCCTATTTTTGTGAAAAAATCTGTACATTATTGTCAATTTGCCACCAATGTTTTCTTGCTTAGTTTTCCTTTGTTTTATGTAGTGTAGTTCATTGCATTTACTTATAGTTGTAAATGCATGGTCAGTTGCCGAGTCCTACTAATATGGGGATATAATAAAGATATGCACCTGTTGTTCAATATGCCAATAAACAATGCAAATCTTACTCCTATGCCTCACCTGTATATCATATGTGACACAGAACATATTTATGTAGCATTCATGTATCAGGTACGATACACATCCCAATTTTTTCAACCACCAGAATAACTTGAGAAAGTAAGAAATGAAAGCTTTCTATTACTTAGAACGTATGAAGCAACGGCTAACTACACGTATGAAAACAAGCATGGATGTTTAGGTAGAACCTTTTGGAAGGCAAAGGGTCAACACACTGCATGATATAAAAACTAATAACAGTTGCATCAGTATATGTAAGGGTGGAATACGTAACATATTCGTAATCTATTTTTATAAAACACAGGATGTGTGTCTGTATGTGTGTTTGTCATGTCGTTAAAACTCGAGATCCACCCAACTGATTTTAATGAAATTTTACACATGCATTTCATAGGATCCATGGAGTGTTATGGGCAAAAAATTTCAACTTCTTACCTAATGCGGGCCCAGGGGCAGATAAACTGCATTTTAAAAACGTTTTCGCAGTGTTAAGGTCCGTAACTTGAAGAGTGTCCACTCACTTTCCTACAAATTTGCAACAAACATTAATCAGGCTCCTCGAATTGCTGTTTACTATAAAACATTTCCGACGCCGACTATGGGCCCCACCAAAAATGCAGATTAATCAGATTTGAGTATACTGCACTGGACAGCATCTTTGTTTTAGGCCGTGTGTGTGCGACTGCTTAAAGGAACAACAAACCCATTCATTCATTCTCCAGAAGTGCCCTGCTGATGCTTCACGTTTCCAACCCTGTGCAACGTAGTATGGCCCCTACAGCATGTCTACTTTCTATGTCATCCATGTCTGAACTATATAATGCAAAATCTTCATACAAAAACAAAATGCTGTTGTGACTCAAAGCTATTTGAGTTTGATCGCGTGACTACTTCTGGAAGCTATACTCGCCACCTACAATTAGCTCCCTGTGTCCCCACTCCGTTTAATCGGACGAGTAAATACAGGGTCTCCCAGAATTAATGATGCGTGAAATCGGATGCATTTCGTTTAAAATTCACTTTTATTTATGCTTATTATGGTTAATATGTGTTAAAAATGTATACATTTTAAATTTTGTTTATAATTTCATTTTCATTCGTGTTGGACCCCTCTTATTTGTCCATGACAGCTTTTTTTCAATTTGGCAGCAATCATTTTCTTTACCTCCACCCCCAAGATAGCAGGGCAGGAGTTAACTCCTGAAATGCTTCAAAATGTGTTTCACAATGCTAAAGAGAGATTTGAAGTATGCAGGGATACAGACATGTTGGAAATTTTCAATAAATGTTTGACGTAAGATTTATAAATCTATTTGTTTTGGTAATAAATATAAAATTCTGTCAGTTTTTTTTTTATTTGCTCGATTTCATTGTAACAGTAAATTCTGGAACAGCCCGTATAGTGTAGCGTTGTTAGTTGTTGCGTTGCTCGAGTAAATATCAAAATCAAAGGTTTTCTCGCCGTAAACATATCTTTTTATAAAGCATATTGTATCAAGGAGCATGTTATCCAAAATGTATTTCTCTTTTATAGGTGTGGCTGTGTGGCTGAGAAGCATGCTTTCCAACCATGTCGCTTGGGTTCAGTCCCACTGAGCGGCATGTAGGTCAATTCTCTTTCATTACAGTTCCGTACCGGCCGAAGCCTTGTATATTATGTAATTGCCATTACTGAATTGATAGATAAAGTAACACATACAACTCACCTATTATTGTCATATAATAAACAAACAGAAGTTCCTGTATGAAATTGATCTTTTCTCTCCTTCAATTATTACAAGCGTATTTTTTAAATAAAATACACATACACGAGGAGTAAATCTCCATATATAATAACACTTTGAGTGTGGCTCCCGAGAAAGAGTAAAATTAATTGCCCGATCGACGACGGGTATTACTGTTAGTCACAGATAAAAAAAAAGATTATATTGTAAATATCAGTACTCTGATACATAAGAAACAATAAATTTATATACACTGAGATAGTTCTCTCTACTTATGTGCCATTCCTATAAGTGTGAACCGTCACACTCTTGGCCAAAGTCTGAAGATTCTTAGGAAAACTAGAGCAGTTGTTAGACTCCTTTCGTCAGCTTACCCCCGAGGCACAGAATGTATTTAACTTGAGTCTAACTCACGTGATATTAGGGCATGTCCGCATATCATTGGGTCTAGGCAACACATATATAAAGACCAGTCCATCTCCGAATTCTGTATACTTTAGCTGCAGCACCTTTTTCTGCTATTTAATCCATAACTGAGGACCTTGGCAGATACTTCTTCGTCGGGCATGTGACTAACTTCATACTCCGCAACCACAAAGAAAAATCAAAAACCCATAAATTATCGAACTGTAATCATTACAAACCACGATACAATTTAATGCCTTTTCCATAGCTACTCTAAAAGATTATACCTCTCAATTAAAACTTAATTTAAATGCAACTAAATTACAGCATATTTTATTGTGTCTGGGGAAAGTTACTCTCTTTTAGTGCCTTATTATTTAACACACTCACCGGTTCGATTTCCATTCATTCACTTATTCATTTTTTCTAAAATTTTCTTTGCGTCTAGCAACATTTTCAAGACGCAACGAAAATTTTAGAAAAATTAAATAACTAAAGAACTTAGTAAAAATAAATAACTAAATGAACGGAAATCGAACCGGTGAGTGTGTTAAATAATAAGGCACTAAAAAAGAACGACTCACCTTGGGCACAATGAAATATGCTTTAACACCCGAATTTATATAAAGAATCTTGCAAGCCAAATACAAAAACGAAATAAATTACAGCAATAAACATTCAAATAGAAGCTCCTTGTTTCATTAGTATTGAAAGAGAACTCACTGCACATTTCTAGGAGCAATTAAATCTGATCAACAAATCAAACTAACAGACGAAGCCATTGAAAGATACAGGAAAACGCATCAGACAGGAAGTCTATTAAGAATACACAAACTTCAATATGTAAAATATGAACCAAATACACAGTAATAGAGTTAAGAAAGGACGAGAAACGTAGGTAACCATGGTAGATTTTCAACTCAGAAAGCGGAAGATATTGTTCGACGCTCTAGTAACTTTACTGGTTGGGAGGTTATCCTGAAGATGAGACTGTAAAGGTCTAGAAACGTTGGTGTTAGATTTACAAGCTTCATTGCTCCAAACAAAATTGAAGGAATTACGAAAATATGAAAAGAATACTTGATAAAATGTAACTGGAATAAAGTTGTGTGCATACATATATGTGCGCGAATGTGGGTTTGTGTTTGTGAGTGTATGTGTGCGCGTGTGTGGTGAGCTTGTGGGCGTATCAATATTATACGAATCTCAATGCCTATGACTCTTTTAATGTTTCTGTTCTTCACATAAACAACCACATCTGGTTACATTTGCAAACACTACGACCTGCAGATTCCTATCACAAAACCTCAAATGGCCACTCTCTCTCGCTTTCTCTCACCCTCTCACCCTCTCTGTCTGTCTCTCTTACTCACTCTTTTTCTCTCAGTTTTTCTCTTCCTCCTTCTCTCCCTCTCACTCTTACAATTGATTCGTAAGTGTGACTGACAGGAAGCTAAATATGACTACCAGCTGGTCATTACTTGACGTCAAGCTTTTAATACCAAAGTTCAAAGGTCAAGTTAGTTATCGTTAACCGATAGCTTAATTGATTAATAAAAAATGCAAAAATTGTTTTTAATAAGATTACTAAGTGACCCTGATGACTATTTTCTTGTTATCTTACTTTTAAAGTGTTATTTCCCTCTTTCAGATAATTTATATAATTTATACCACGAAATTCCACAAGAAAAAGGTAAATAATAATAATAATAATAATAATAATAATAATAATAATAATAATAATAATGATGATGATGATGATGATGATGATGATGATGATGATGATGATGATGATAATAATAATAATAATAATAATAATAATAATAATAATAATAATAATAATAATTTCATTTATTTGCCACAAGGGTGAAGGATGAGGGGGGACAATACAAAGACACAAATAAAGTGTGTGGGGGGATTTGCATATAAAGAAATGATAAAATAAAAAACGTAATCATACACAGTATACACTGAAAATGGGACATATGCACAGCATACAAAGGTTAAAAGAAGAAAAAGAAGATATATATATATACAGCAGAAAATGGGCGATGCCTGTCCTTTTATAACCATATGGAAGATTTCATGAAAGAAATTGAATGGTTTGAACCTGTGGTTTTGTTTCGTGATTACCGTGCGACGGCCATAACCTCGTCTTTAAGAAAGTTTGTTCAGATTCTTTCGGCGTAAGTAATTAAGAGGCTCGAAATGTTATTCCTGTTTTCTTTTTTAACGTCATCTGAAACGAAACACAACAGATGGTGGGAGTTGACTCATTTAATTCAATATCCCGAGTAAAAAGTAACAAGATGATCGGAGTTCAAATATAGCAGCAGGCTTCTTGAGAAATATTGTATTCATTTCTTGGTTCCAGCCATCAGAGTGCAGTCGTTTTTAGGGATCGAAGTTAAAGTCATTGTTAAAGGGTGGTTTTAAATCAGACGATGGGTTAAACCTAGCATTCAAATACATCAAGCTGAGATGTGAAATTAGAACTTTTCAGTACCCCTTCCCATATGTATGTATGTATGTATGTATGTATGTATGTATGTATGTATGTATGTATGTGTGCATGTATATATATATATATATATGTATATATATATATATATATACATACAGAAAGAGAGAGAGAGAGAGAGAAGGCGACTAAAGAGATAGATAAATAGATAGATACAGACATACATACATACATACATACATACATACATACATACATACATACATACATACATACAGAGAAACTGCATAGTTGTGGAAATTAGCTGCTCAGGGGATGTTAACATAAAGCTGAAGATCAGTGAAAAATAGAATACCTATGTTGGACTATTGAGAAATCTGCAGTTACTCTGTCCAGATTACACATTCAGGTTTATACCTGTAATTACTGGGGCCCTGGGATATGTAGCACTCTGCCTAGATACCAATCTTGAGAAATGAGGCTTCTCAAATCCAGAAAGGAGAAAGCTGATTCGAAGACCACGGATCCAATCCATCAGTAGAACTTTAAAAATCTGTAAAACCTTCCAGAAGTTTATCATTCAAATGTATATGAGCATGTTTAGATATGTAACAATGTATGAAAAGAGACTCTGAAGTTGTGTTTGTGTAAGTACATGGACATTTACGAGTGTTTGTCTAAGTGCTTCTGTGTCTGAATGAGTAACAGTACGTATATAAACATGTACGAATGCATGCGGACATGAGTGACTCAAAGTGCGCACGCAAAGCAGTGACGGAGTGGGCGTTTATGTACGTGGTCAGCATTTAATATTCAACAAAACCTGGCTTTGATTTCAAACATTTCAGAATCATCAGTTCGAAATATTGATGTAAAAAGCAGGGATTAACAGTCTCAATTTTTAACGCATGCGCAAACACAGTCATATATATATATATATATATATATATTATATATATATATATACATACTCTTTTATTTCTTTCAGTAATTTGATTGTAGACATGCTGGAGCACCACCTTTAGTCGAGCAAATCGACCCCAGAACTTATTCTTCGTAAGCCTAATACTTATTCTATCGGTCTCTTTTGCCGAACCGCGAAGTTACGGGAACGAAAACACAACAGCTTCGGTTGTCAAGCAATGTTGGGGGGGGGGACAAACACAGACACACAAACATATATACACACATGCATTTAAATATACATATATACAAAGAGCTTTTTTTCATTTCCGTCTACCAAATCCACTCACAAGTCTTTGGTAAGCAAGCGACTTAGCACACAGCCACTTCTGCATATATATATGTGAGGAAAAATAAGTTCAAAAAGACGAAGCCAAACTTTCTTAATGATCCAAAAAGAGAGAAAAAATAATTTCCAGTAAAAATTCATCATATTCATAAAAAACAGTCTTTTGAAACGAGCGTATATATTAAATCCAATTTTGTATTAAATCCAATTTTGATTTTAACATATTTTCTCCATTTTTACATTTGTTTATGGTATCTTTAACCTATAACAAATTTTTTTCCGAATATATATTTATATATATATATATTATATATATATATATATATATATATATATATATATATATATATATAATATATATATATATACATATTCTTACTCCGTCGGTTACGACGCCGAGGGCACCAGCTGGTACGATCAATGGTAAAGATTGCTCCTGAAATTAACGTGCAAGTGGCTGAGCATTCCACAGACACGTGTACCCTTAACGTAGTTCACGGGGAGATTCAGCGTGACACAAAATGTGACAAGGCTGGCTTTTTTAAATACAGGTCCAACTCATTTTTTGCCAGCTGAGTGGGCTGGAGCAATGTGAAATAAAGTGTCTTGTTCAAGGGCACAACACATCGCCGGGGATTATACTAACGACCTTACGATCATGAGCCGAACGCCCTAACCACTAAGCCACACGCCTTTACACACACTACATATATACTTTATCTTTGAATTGTTGTTACTGGCCGTGGGTGTCCCATGGCTCAATACAAATAAGAAAAAATATATTTAGGTGACGTGTATGGCTTTGTGTCCTTGAGCAAGACACTTTATTTCACATTACCCCAGTATATTCAACTGCAATGAGTACCACCCAGATGGCGACACATTCCTCTCCTTCTCTTGCTGTCACATGCAGAATGGTCTGCTGAGTCTAGGGTGAGAAGCCCAACGATGGTGTCTGATCATGGCTCTATAGGTATCTGAAAGGTTCATCGAAAGCATTGGACATGTTAACAAACCTTACTCACTTAAAGTGACTGCTTGCAGTATTCCTTTAACTTTATTTCACTCAATGTGTGTGTGTGTGTGTGTGTGTGTGTGTGTGTGTGTGTGTGTGTATAACATATACTCTTTTACTCTTTTACTTGTTTCAGCCATGCGCCCGTGGTCATGCTGGAGCACCACCATAGTCTTCGTAACTTCCTCAGTCTGTTTGTGCCTTTGACCTATCTGTTGGCCCATTTAGTATATAAGGGAGTTTGATTTCGCTGCCCTCGTCTCTAACATATGTTGGGTTGTTTGTTCATCTGGTATTGTGGAGCGAAAGACGTCTAGTTCCTTTCTGAAGACATCTACTTCCACCTTATGCAAATTTCTTAATTTTTGTGGCGGAGCATTGGAGAGCTGTGGGCCTTTGAACCCTAGACTGTTGCAATACCTCGTCCTGAATTTGGATGGAGAGGATGGTACATTTGGTACAATACAATGGCGGCCAGTTCTGAAATTTGTACAACACTCAATACCAAGTTAGGTAGTAGCCCTTTTAGGATTTTCTATATTTATATTATTGTATATCTCTCACGCCTTCGCTCCATGGAGTAAAGCTATAGTTTTCTCAGCCTATCCCTGTAGCTCATCCGCTGCACACTTTCAATCTTTTTAGTGTAGTGTATACATTTGACTTCTTGAAGCTCTGCTGTTATTTTGGCTGAGAACAAAGGTTCTCTCCAGGGTCAACATACTTTCTTGCTCTCTTGTCTTGAAGGACCTCAGTATCCATCCTGCCAGTTATCTGCACTTTGTTGCCATCTTGCTAATGCGCATATAAAATGATGCGTCATTACACACACTGATCCCAAAGTCTTTCACTGACATCTGAATGGTAAAGCAGCTGTTTCAAAACTCAGTAGGAGTTGTGTGAGGCAGCTTCTTCCTGGACGGAAGCTATGCTGTGTATTTTTCAGTAGGTCATTTTCTTCTAGGAATATTTATCAGCTTCATTCCGATGATTCGCTCCATGACTTTACTGATGTGCGAAGTCAGAGAGATTGGCCTATAGTTTTTGGCATCTGCTCTGCTTCCACCTTTGTGGATAGGGTATATAATGTCTTCTTTCAGCTTTTTAGGAAGTACATCACTCGCAAAGAAACTTTGGAAAAGTATCTGAAGTGGTTTCGCTAGACTCTGCTTACATGACTTTAGGAGAACAGCAGGGAAGCTATCAGGACGAATGGTGTAGGATGAGCTTATTTCATCTATGGCCGCTGTTACGTATGTTTCCTCAATGTTGATGAAGTCGATGGCAAGCGCCTCTCTTCTTAGAGCTGCAATATCAAAGAATTCAGCCGGATGTTTTATCCGCATGTGTTCACTGAGCATCTCGTTTACCCTTCCTGGGTCCGCCGTCAGTAAGTTATTCCCTTGGAACAAGGGTCCTATTTTATATTGTATTGTGCCTGTTTCATTTGCGAATTTATAGAAAGCTTTGGGATTTGTTTTATGCTTTCCACAATCCTTTTCTCTCTGCTCTTTCCCTTTCGTGAGAGAATTTGATTTGGCTTTCAATTTCTAGGAGCATCCGTGTTAAGATAGACTACTCTTTATCCTTCAGTTGCCCATTCAGCAGCTTTGAGATATCCGACCTGCGTCTCATGAAGATTTTTCTGTCCCTGGGAATCTTGTTTGAGAGTGTGCTGGCCTTTCTTTCTGGGATATATTTAGTGTATATAGCTTGTATTGGCTGAGTTTCAGATGAATGCCTTGCATACACAGAATGTCGGACCAGTTTCGTTTGTGGATCTCTTTGCGGATCGATTCCCATTTTGCCTTATGGAAATTCGGGTTGAATAAGGCTTGAGTCCTCGTGATAGGGTAGATACTAACAGTTCGCGCAGGACCATACATAGTTAGTTCAACAATGTTGCGATCTGAGAGTGCCGTTGGTACCAACTTCACATAATGGATAAGGTCCACATTATTTGTGAAGCACAGGTCCAACATGCTGTTTCCCCTGGTTGGCCTGAGTATCACTTGCTCCATGAATAGCTTGTTAGTAACTTACAATAATGACACTACATTTTGTTCATTTGTTCATTTTGTTCATGCATCGACATCCCAGAGAGTGTGGGGCCTTCTGGTCATGTGACATGTGGGAGGTGGAAATCACACAGGAAGAGTATGTTAATATTCTGATCTAGATTTGTAAATACCTCTTCGATGCGTTTGAGGTTATCCTCAAATTTCCATCATATTTTGTGGTATTCAGCGGACGATATATTGTTCATACAGCTACATCGGTTTGCTTTATATGTATTATTAAGGCGTCGCAAACTGAGTTTGAATGTAAGAGTAATTACAAGTTGTGACATCTTCACGGATGTACATAGCAACTTCCGCATCTGATATATCAGGGGCTATGTACATATACGCGTATATATATATATTATTATATTATATATCTATATATATATATAGATATATATATATATATTATATATATATATATATGTATGTATGTATTATATAGGGAGAATTCACGAAAAAAACAAAGGACGAAGACAGGTGGTGTAGAAAACAAACAGATGTATTAGTATAACGCTCGGGAATTGAAAAGTATATATATATATATGTGTGTGTGTGTGTGTGTGTGTGAATGTGTGTGTGTGTGTAGTTGTGTGTGTGTGTGTAGTTGTGTGTGTGTGTGTAGTTGTGTGTGTGTGTGTGTTGTTGTGTGTGTGTGTGTAGTTGTGTGTGTGTGTGTGTGTGTGAATAATTGCAAATAAAAAAATGGAGAAGCACATTAGTTGGTTCATCAACTTTAGGACATTAAAATGTTGACTTATATATATATAATAATAATAACAAAGGGCGAAATTAATTAATTAAGAAGTAATCAGTAATTTCAGCAAGTAGAATTCGGCATGAAAAGGACCATTTCATGGTAAGCTTAAGTAATACTTTATAATTAGGGTTCAGCAACGATTTTCTTCACTACATACCGAAGTTTAGAAAAAGCAGTAAAAAAATCTTAGCTATTCCTTCAGAAAAACCAAAGCACTTGAAAACAAACCACGCAGGCAAAAGGGAAAAAACGACGAAAATCATTCTATATTAGGTTACCCACGGACGTACGTTTCGGAATTAAATCAGTATAAAGCATAACTAATAAATAATTATACCTTACCCGACTATTTTCGGTTCTTCAGCGTGGGATTCCTCAATTATAAATTATTACATATTAAATTTGAAGGCACTGGAAAATATCTTTTCACCTAACGGTATCAGAGAGATCATATTCCGTACTAGTGCCGCCAAATTCAAAAAACGAAGTATTACTTAAGCTTACTATGAAATGGTCCTTTTCATGCCGAATTCTACTTGGTGAAATTACTGATTACTTCTTAATTAATTGATTTCACCCTTTGTTATTATTGATAATGGAATTTTTTCCCAGATAAAAAAACTACAGTTTCTCACTGTAGCATCTTAATTGGCAACACGCTGGTGGGCGAGGGAGGATCACTTATTCTCTTTCGTTTTTTGAATTTGGCGGCACTAGCACGGAATATGATCTCTCTGATACCGTTAGGTGAAGAGATATTTTCCAGTGCCTACAAATTTAATATGTAACGTACGTCCGTGGGTAACCTAATATAGAATGATTTTCGTCGTTTTTTCCCTTTTGCCAGCGTGGTTTGTTTTCAAGTGCTTTGGTTTTTCTGGGAACCCCCTTTAAAGTAGAAGGAATAGCTAAGATTTTTTGACTGCTATTTCTAAACTTCGGTATGTGGTGAAGCAAATTGTTGCTGAACCCTAATTATAAAGTATATATATATATATATCAGTCAACATGGACGCAATGATAGATCGTTAGCTCCTACACGCCTTTTTTTCTCTCCTTGTTTTTTTTTCTGTGTATCTTTCTGTCGAAGAGCGTAGGCTCGAAACGTAATAGACTTTTTCTATTTCTATTCCTGAGCGCTATACTAATACATTTGTTTGTTTGTACTCCACCTGCCTTCGACTTTGTTTATTTTCGTAAACTTTCCCATTATATATATATGTATTCGCTCTTTTTACTTGTTTCAGTCATTTAACTGCGGCCATGCTGGAGCACCGCCTTTAGTTGAATCAAATCGATCCCCGGACTTATTCTTTGTAAGCCAAGTACTTATTGTATCCGTCACTTTTGCTGAACCGCAAAGTTACGCGACGTAAACACACCAGCATCGGTTGTCAAGCTATGTTGGTGGGGGACGAACACAGACACAAGCACACACACACACACGCATTATATATAATATAATATATATATATATATATATATATATATATATATATACATATATACATGTACATATATACGACGGGTTTTCTTTCCCTTTCCATCTACCAAATCCACTCACAAAGCATTGGTCGGCTCGAGGCTATATTAGAAGACCCTCGCCCAAGGTGCCACATAGTGGGATTGAACCTGGAACCATGTGGTTGGTAAGCAAGCTACTTACCATATATATATATATATATATATATATATATATATATACATACACACACCACGCGCACACGTACATATATACATACATACAAACACAGAAATATATATATGTTCGTAATCAATTGCGCACTTATATACACGAAAATAAACCACCGCGAAACAGTCAACAAAACTAGCTGTTAATTGAGTACGATAAATGTGTTGACCTGGGTGTATATACAAGGTTGATAATATATGTTGTTATTATACATTTGGCAAGGCAGGTGGTGAACAGGTGTTTTTAACAGAAGTTAATTCCTATCTTAACCACAGATTCGTAGAATACCAGAGAATTTCACAGATGAATTTACCAAGTGACATTTAACTCTCCCTAAATGAACACCGCCATCTGGTGTTGTTTGCCTATAATGCCTTTTGCTTATAAGATTCTTATCAGCTGATATCTTTCATTTCGAGGTTATTTAAATAACTTTAAAAATATATTGCTCACGCAATATAATATATATATATAAACTGTATATGTATGTATATATATATAATAATATATATATATAATATATATATATATATATATATATATATATATACACACACACATATATATATATGTCATGTATGTATATATATAATATATATATATATATATATATATGGATGAGAGTGCGTGAGCAATATATTTTTAAAGTATTTAAATAAACTCAAATGAAAGATATATATTACATATAGAGATAGATAGATAGACAGACAGACCGAGAGATACATAGATAGATGCACCATTTTTGCACAGATGCATTCACCCATGCACGTACCTAATTAAACAGACACAACCATATACGCACGTACATAAATAAAGTTACGAAAAATATATCATATATATCCATGCATAAATATACATAAGCAAATCTCTCTCTCTCTCTCTCTCTTTGTTATATACATACATGCATATATATATATATATATATATATATATATATATTATATATATATATATATTATATATATATATATATATATATATACATATATATACATCATTTATTTCAGTCATTTGACACACGGCATGCAGGAGCATCGCCTTTAGTCGAGCAAATCGACCTCAGGACTTATTCTCTGTAAGCCTAGTACTTATTCTATCGGTTGCGTGTGCCGAACCGCTAAGTTACGGGGGACATAAAAACACACGCATCAGTGGTCAAGCGATGCTGGGGTGGGGCATACAAAGACATACAAACATATACATACATACATATTCGACGGATTTCTTTCAGTTTCCGTCTACCAAATCCACTCGCAAGTCATTCGTCGGTCCGAGATTATAGTAGAAGACACCTAACCACGGTGCCACGCTGTGGGACTGAACCAGGAACCATGTGGTTGGTAAGCAAGCTACTTATCACACAGCCACTCCTGCTCATATATATATATATATACAAATTGAGATAGGGGTTGCAAATTCAACCCTCTATTCTCCATTTTCTGATTTTGTATATATAATATATATATATATATGTATATAATGTTAATCCAAATATGAAAACACAAAGAGAAAACACAACAACGCGAGGACGTCGAACAAATATAGTATTATTGGACGCTCAGGAAGGAAGGGAAGAAGGAGGGTTTTACGTTTCGAGCGAAGCTCTTCGTCAGAAACATAGGAACAGGAAAGATCCAGAGAAGGGGAGACGGAGGAAAAAAAATCGCCAACGGTACACACGCGGTCACATTTTGTATATGTATATAATAATATATATATATATATATATATATAGATATTAATATATATATATGTATGTATATATATATATATATGTATATATATATATATGTATATATATACATACATACATAATATATACATACACACATATATATATATATGTAATACATATATATATATATAAATTATAGTATATTATATATATATATATATATATATATATATATATATATATATATACATATATATATGTATGTATGTAGTATTAATATATATATATATTTCC
>NC_043000.1:39136777-39151777 GCF_006345805.1 Octopus sinensis
CAACAGTGTTCAAGGTAGGGTCAAGCAAAAGTAGAGGAGAGAAGGATAATGGTGAGGATATCTCTCAACTGGGAAGTTCTGAGAAACCAGGAACACATTCTATGGGCCATGTCAACTTTGCTGTCTATATGAGTGGCCCAGCTTATGTTGTTGTCCAAAATTACTTCCAAGCTTCTGATGCTGTTGGATGCCATGAGAGTTTCACCTGAAGGAAGGGAGTATGGGAGTTTCAGGGTATATTCTTTTCCGAATTTGATTAACTCAAGTTACTCCTCGTTCATCAGCATATTATTCTTTTCCAGCCATTGAATGATAGCCAGTAGATCTGATTGAAGGTATGTCCGGTCCTTCACTTCATTGATGACTTTCTGGATCTTGGAATTATCTGCAAAGATTCTTATGTTACTGTTCTTGATGATATCAGTAATGTCATTGATGTAGATGATGAAAAGAAGTGCGTCCAGCACAGCACCTTGTGAAACAGCACTGCTGACATTGGCTGGGATTGATTTTACTGCTTCGACTATAACCTGTTAGGTCTGATTCGTTGTAGTAACTTTGCAGAGACACCAATGCTGGATAGGGTTTTCAAGAGGATCTTATGATCCACCCTGCCAAAGGCCTTGCTGAAATCAAGGTAGGTCACTTCAGTATTCGAGCCCTCTCCCAAAGCTCTCAAATTGCCATCAAGGTAATGCAGGAACCCATGTTACTTCCAAAAAGGTGGGTTATCCGTGATTTCATTACCCTTTCAAATATCTTGATGATATGAGAGGTGAGCGAGATTGGCCGGTAGTTCACTACAAAGGACTTGTTTCCATTTTTGAAAACTGGGACAACAGACTAGGACAGAAAGTTCTCAGGAATATAACCAGCGTCCGGTGAGTTTCTCTGCAAATTAGGAAGAGGTGATGCAAGCTTTATTTACCATACATTTTTCGTTATTATATATATATATATTATATATATAATATCTATATATATATATATATATATATATATATATATATATAGGTCAGGTGTCACCTCAACGACCTTTTATCCAGCAGCTATCAACATCGCCTCTGATATCGCTACTGACGTAATATCACCCAATGCTACCATGGGTGAAGCCATTCCTTCAAAAAAAAAAATCTGGAAACATACTAGTGATGGGTAGCTTTAACTTCCCTTATATAAACTGATCCACAAATACTATGAAGTTATGCAACTTCACTGTACTAAACAAAGCAGAAGAATAACTTTTTAATCTAATGGATGGGTTTTTCCGGACACAGCTAGTGCTCGAACCAACAAAGCAAAAAAAAACGATCTTGGATCTAATATTAACCAACCACTCTAGCCTCATTCACAGTATTTCAGTTGAAAAAACTCTCCTCTCGTTTCGCCATATCAAAACCAAACCAACCAATTCCACTCCAATGCACTTATTTGAAAACATAAACTTCCACAAAGCGGACTGGGGAGGAAACAGAAAGGATCTGTCCTTCATCGATTGGTTCTTTACTCTCAGTTCCACTGATATTGAAATCACATGGCAGCACTTTGAGAACATTCTCACTTATACATGCTCAAAACACGCTCCTACGAAATCCACCAGCACAAACAGAAACAGGCTCCCTAAAAAGGGAAAAAAAAAACAACACGCATCAGGAGCATCAAAAGACTCAATAAAAAAAAATCAACCAATTAAAATCCTCTCACATACAACATCCACACTCACCAACAATGAAAAGGCTGGAGTTGGAAAAACTTCATCTGCAGACTGACATGAAAACCTGCGTTGAAAATCAAAGAGGAACAGTGGGTAATCAAAAAATCAGCCAGGACCATAAAGTGTTCTATCCATTCAAATGAGGAATCGGAAAACATGACCCACTGAAGGAGAGAGTTATTATTTACGGTGACATATCCGGGTGAAGGAATTTATCCAAAGACTTCTTGAACTTTATGGGGTCTCTTTCTGCTTTAATGTGTTTGGTGTAATATTAAAGAGAGCGGGGTCAATTGATGTGAAATAATTCAGCCGTATTGTTGTTATGAGATGCGAATGTGATTATGTTGTGGGCGGATAATACGGGGCCCAAGTCTTGGGTGTATCTTAAAGGTGATGCCAACATCATTTGGGCAATGCTGATGGAATATTTTCCACATAATGCAGATGACATAGTGCTCACGGCGGCGCTGGAGAGAATAAAGCTTGAACTTTTCTAGCCGACCCCAATCGTCAAGGCCTGTCATGCGATCTATCTTTTTTGTAATTGACCTTTCAGTTGCTTCAATTTAGTGCGTTGACACACACACCACACACACACACACACACACACACACACACACACACACACACATACATATATATATATATATATATATATCTGTGTGTGTGTGTGCGAGTGATTTGTGTGTGTATACACACACACACACATATATATATATGTATGTATGTATGTGTGTATATATGTATATACATACATATATATATATATATATATATATATAATATATATATATATATATATAAACACACACCTACACACACACACAAACATATATGTATATGTATATGTATATATATATAATATATATATATATATAAGCATATACATACATATATGTGTGCGTGTGTGTGCCCGCACACTTGTGTTTGTCCTCTACCGTCTCTTGACAACCGACGTTTAACATGCATGCTCATATACATACACATACATACATACATGCACACATACGCGTACATACTCACGGGCATATACATATTCATACGCACATAAGGATATACGAGTGCACACACGCGCACATACGTGCACAATAATTCGAACACATACCGATATACCCATTCGTTCACATACACACGCATACACACTCCCACGCGCATAAACGCATATATACTCATGCACAAATGCATACACACACATACGTTCACGAAATTGAAAGGACCGACCTTGTCACACACAGTGACACATCGGTTGTACTTGAAAAAAAAAGTTATGAATACATGTGTGCGCGGGATACTCAGGCACTTAAAATGTCAATTCAATGAGTTGGTTCGTCAGTTGAACAAGAAACTCTGAAGGAATAGAAGGAGTTTTGTTGTTTTCCTTCACTTTTACTTCATTCAAAGTAAGACTTTGTAATGTTTAAACTTTTTCAGTTCGAGTGATTTACGCTGTACTGTACCATATATATATATATATATATATATATATATATATATGTACCATATAGCCTGTGCAAAAACTCTGGTGGAAGCAAAACTCTTATTGAAAGGTTGATTTTTGGGGACGAATCATATGTGATTGTTTACAAAAAGGCTAAAACGACAATGCTAAAACGTATTTGAAACAATAGACAACAGTCGTAATATCATAATGGATGGGTAAATAAGCATCCTTAAAGTGAAACAACGCATTGGTAGGTAAACAAAGGTATCAACAAATAGAAGAGAGGGGAGGGAACATCGTCTTTCAGGTACTTCAGAATAGGTAACGGTAAGCCTGCCAAAGTTTAATGCCGTTTAAATATGGAGATTAAGTTTGTGTGGTATTGGATATTCAGCGTTACAGTATTCCTAGTCAGTTTGATAAACGTCGTAAGTGGACAGTCGAAGTAAATAAACAAAATCCTTTCACATTTATAAAATGATTGAAAAAGTATGGAAGACTCTACATACGAAAAAAAAAACTGTCCATTTATGTCCATTTACGAGAGAGCTCTGGGCAAAATGTTAGTGCATGACCATCCTTGGAACATAGTATGTATAGTTTGGTGAAAATCGGTTGAGAATTGAGGAAATGTATGCGTTCAGTGTCCGTAGTCAATTTCATCACCGTCGCAAGTGGACAGTGGAAACAAATAATAAACAAAATCCTCTCACTTTTATAAACAGACTAGAAGACAAACCCGGCCTTGCTCGGGATTAAAATAGTTTATTATTGTTTTACTTGTTTCGGTATTATAACCAGGTTTCATTTGGGTCTACGCGGGCCACATTTTAAAAGAGGAAGAATGTTGCTCTGGAGGTCACGCGTTTCAAATGAGCAAACTCAAAATTGCTATGCAAACTCGCCAGCACTTTTAACATAGGTGTGCAAATTTTCAGCTCAATATCCGACCACACATGCACACATTATATATATACATACGCATTAAATATACATGCACATATATACGCATTATATACATACACGCATATATATATATATATACGCATTATGTATACATGTGTATACACATTATATACACACACATATATATTGAAACATCGAATATACACTTATATATATATATATATATATATATATATATATATATATATATATATATATATATATATATAATAAGCAACAAGAATAACTTCTGTAATTTGGTACAATCGTTTCACGCTACATCATTTTATTAAATTGTAAGTATTACAACAGTTTTAAAATGTTGAGCAATCATCAGTCATTTATAGAGGTTTTCCATTAATACATAATTTTCATATCAATTGATAACATTATAGAGAAGGTAGATATATAGACAAAGATGTCGATTTAAATTTTAAGAACATTAAGGTAGTAGAGTTTATCTTCTAATTGAATAATATTCATTAAGTTATTATTTGAACTGCTAGAAGGTTGGGAAGTATAATCAGTTGAAAGAATACAAAAAGATTTTCTATTTATAGAAATGGGGGTGAAATAAATGTCAGAAGGTCTTCATAAAGAAATTAAGGTAGAGAGGGGGGTTGTAATGCCATAGAAGCTGTTTATTACTATTTGGCAAATAGATTTTATATTACGAAAACTAGGTCAATTTCAGATGGTCACAGTGACCACTTATATATCAAAATGTTATAGAGAATACAGAAATCCCTTTATACTTATATACATCAGTTTTATACTTAGCTGGTAGGTGTTGAATATTTTGATACGTTGGATTAAAGGAGAAATTATAAATATAATATTTATTTAATTTGGAGAAAAATCTATCATTTATTATGAGTAGGCATAATACTCAATAACTGAGGACAAAAGTCTTATTAACAAAGTGAATATATTAGGGGTCAAATATATATATTAGAAAAACTGGAAGAGGAGTAATCAAGAAGAATAATTTTCCTAGGTTTAGTAGAAGGTGATTTAATTTTATGAAGATAAGTAATTAAGAAGAGTAAATTACTCAGATTTAGTAAATAGTGAATTGTTATTAATGAATTAAAATATAGAATCTGTTCGACATCATATTTACTACCTGCGGAGAAAGGCTAATTAGTTAGGTAAAAATATCCTGGGTTAATGATATATTAAGAAATGGAAGTGAGGTAATCAAGGCGAACTGAATAGTTTCTTTAGGGACATAGAATTTATACTATTTAATATAGGAGATTATCAAAAAAAGAAAGAATTTAATTCTAAATATGCAATGAAGTTTTTTTAGTAATCTATGCATGTTGAATTAAAAGCTAGTAAGGTATATTCATTCTTATTTGGTTATAAAGAATTAGAATTTGAAAAATTTAGGAATGATCACAATATTATTATTTAAAATATTTAAACGTACGGGTTGTGCGATGTATGCAACATACTCCTAGTTCAGAACAATATATATATATATATATATATATATATATATATATATATATATATATAATATATATATATACATATATAAAAAATAACATAATAAATATCTAATTAATAATTTGTTATCATTATTGGTAGTGGGCAATAATAATTCACCGTTGTAAAAGCCCTGTAGCGGGAATATTTAAACTTCGAGAGAGTGAAATATATTTCCGACACAATATAATTATTTACTATTTTATTCCTCTCCATTAATCACACTTGCAGCTGTTAACGCTTTCTCTCTATAGATACAGAAAGATGTATAGAGAGAGAGAGAGAAAGGCTGGGGGAGAAAGAGCGACGGAGAGATACCGGATACGGAGAGGGAAAGAGAGTGAGTAGAAGCTGTCAAAAGCCGTTATAGAGATAAAGAGGGGGGAAGAGGGAAAGAGAGAGGGAAGAAGAAAGGGTAATAACTGTAAGGGAGAAACAACAAACACTTGTCAAAGTCCTTTTAAAGGCAATGAATTTTCACTCTTTCTGCCACGTACAGAGAGAGAGAGAGAGAGAGAGAGAGAGAGAAAGAGGATGTCAAATTTAAAATAATAAGGGTGAAAAATTGAATATTAATTTGATTAATATGAATTGGGTTGATGGCGACATTTTTTGCATTAAATGTATTTAGTATTTTTTGTATATCGACTTGCCTAACTTGTTCATTCTTACATTTACTCATACATACATACATACATATATACACCCACGCACATATAAAGTATATATATATATATATATATATATATATATATTATGTGGTGTGTGTGTGGTGTGTGTGTGTGTGTGTGTGTGTGTGTGGTGTGTGTGTGTGTGTGTGTGTGTGTGTGTGTATGTATGTATGTTTACGGCCATATCATTTTGAAAACACCGGTTCTCGTCCGATCGCCCAAGTTAAGCAAAGTCGAGCCTAGTTAGTACTTAGATGGGTGACCACTTGGAAAACCTAGGTGCTATAAACGTCTTTCTATCAGAGGCGCAGGAGTGGCTGTGTGGTAAGTAGCGTGCTTACCAGCCACATAGTTCCGGGTTCAGTCCCACTGTGTGGCACTTTGGGCAAGTGTCTTCTACTATAGCCTCGGGCCGACCAAAGCCTTGTGAGTGGATTTGGTAGACGGAAACTGAAAGAAGCCCGTCGTATATATATATGTGTATGTGTACGTTTGTGTGTCTGTGTTTGTCCTGCTAGCTTTGCTTGACAACAGATACTGATGTGTTTATGTCCCTGTCACTTAACGGTTCGGCAAAAGTTACTGATAGAATAAGTACTAGGCTTACAATGAATAAGTCCTGCGTTCGATTTGCTCGACTAAAGGCGGTGCTCCAGCATGGCCGAAGTCAGATGACTGAAACAAGTAAAAGAGTAAAAGACATATATATCTATATCTATCTATCTATCTATCAATCTATCTATCTATCTATATATATATATATATAATATATATATATATATATATATCTGTGTGAGTGTGTGTCCGTGTCTGTGTACATGCAGACACGCAGATATAATCCCATAAGCTTGCGTTTTGGAATTGTTATCAAACATTCTAACCCTGTTTAATAAGAGTAATAATAGCGAGGGTTTTAATAATTGCAACAAAAGCGGCGGCGATAGTGTAATAAACAAAAATGGAAGAAGGGGTGGTGGGAGGTAACTTCCGTAATATGTACACCTCCTCCTTAGACACGATGAGTGGTTTCCTGTTAAAAAGTACTTCCGCATTTTTACAACTATAAACAATTTATGAGTAGGTTTGTTTTTGTTTTGTTTTTGCTTTTTGTTGTGTTTTTTCCTTCGTAGTAATAAGTTAGAAATCACAAATGTCAATTTCGGAATGATGTCATATATTCTTTTGTACTCTAGGTACAAGACCCGAAATTTTGAGTGAGGGAGCCAGTCGATTAGATCGGTCATTAGTACGCAACTGGTATTTAATTTATCGACCCCTAAGGATGAAAGGCAAAGTCGACCTCGGCGGAATTTGAATTCAGAACGTAAAACAGACGAAATACTGCTAAGCATTTCGCCCAGCGTGCTAACGTTTCTTATTCTTTATTGCTCACAAGGGGCTAAACATAGAGGGGACAGCAAGGACAGACAGTGGGGTTAAGTCGATTATATCGACACCAGTGCGTAACTGGTACTGAATCTATCGATCCCAAAATGATGAAACGCAAAGTCGACCTCGACGGAATCTGAACTCAGAACGTAAAGACAGACGAAATATCTATTTCTGTACTACCCACAAGGGGATAAACACAGAAGGGACAAACAAGGACAGATAAACGGATTAAGTCGATTATATCGACCCCAGTGCGTAACTGGTACTTATTTAATCGACCCCGAAAGGATGAAAGGCAAAGTCGTCCTCGGCGGAATCTGAACTCAGAACGTAACGGCAGACGAAATACCTATTTCTTTACTACCCACAAGGGGTTAAACACAGAGTGGACAAACAAGGACAGACACACGGATTAAGTCGATCATATCGACCCCAGTGCGTAACTAGTACTTATTTAGTCGACCCCCGAAAGGATGAAAGGCAAAGTCGACCGCGGCGGAATTTGAACTCTGAACGTAACGGCAGACGAAATACGGCTACGCATTTCGCCCGGCGTGCTAACGATTCTGCCAGCTCGCCGCCTCAACCATGTGATATATTGAGAAAAGAAGAAGCGAGGTAATGGATATTGAAGAAATAGAAAGATAATCCCTAAGGATCATCTTTATATTTCTTATAATCAAAAAAATATAATCAAACAAGTTTCGGCCGTGACCATCTTGTCTTTTTTTATCTATTTGTAGAGAAACCACATTATACATCTTGTAATTTTTTGAAATGTGTTATGATGTGAATTAAGGTATTTCATGTAGGCTTATTGACTCGGTAGAGGTCCCCTTGTTGGCTACTTCCTGTTTCAAGCCATCGTCCACGGTGTAAGCTATGCGACTCTTCGTTTTATTTGTTTCAGCCATTGTAAGGACACAGATCGTGTCCTTTTAGCCATCTGAAAACGATGTCTCCTGGGGCTTACAGAAACATTCGTCCTAAACCATGTTATATTGGCAAACAATCTTTACTCCAAAGTACTGTTACTGTAAATCTCTCGTTCTGAGATTTACAAATTGTAATTTTCTAATTTTGTGTATTGTAAAAAATAGAAAAAACTTATTGCACATAAATTTTATGAACAATGTTTAATATGGACCCACAAAGATCATAACAACCTCTGTCCAGGTTCACATATTCTGATTTTGTTTTTTGCTTTAATTAGACCTAATAGGCGCAGACACAGCACTGTGGTAAGAAGTTTGCTCCTTAACCACACGTTTCTGGGCCCAGTCCCACTGTGTGGCACATTAGCATTCTTTTATTCTTTTATTTGTTTCAGTCATTTGACTGGGGCCATGCTGGAGCACCGCCTTTAGTCGAACAAATCGACCCCAGGACTTATTCTTTGTTAGCCTAGTACTTATTATATCGGCAACTTTTGCCGAACAGCGAAGTTACGGGGACGTAAACACATCAGCATCGGTTATCAACCGATGATGGTGGGGGGACAAACATAGACATAAAGACACACACACATATGTATGTATATCTCTCTCTATATATATAAAACTGAGAATGTGTGTCTGTCTGTCTGTCTGTTTCCCTAAAACTTGAGAACTACACAACCAATTTCATTCAAATTTTACACATGCCTTACTTACGGCCCGTGGAGTGTCATCGGCAAAAAATTCTAAACTTTTTGCCTAGGGCGAGCCCACAGCAATATCATATCTTCTCCACTATGATCCCCTAAAACTTGAGAACTACACAACCAATTTCATTCAAATTTGACACATGCCTAACTTAAAATCCATGTAGTTTCATGGGCAAAAGAAATGTTCAACTTCTTGCCTAGGGCGAGCCCATAGCAATATCATATCTTCTCCACTATTTCAGTATTATGTTTTAAAAGTGAAACAAAAATATTTCTCTATTTTATGTCACATACTATCACTGTAACAATAAAAATTAGAGATAATAATAACAATTGAATTATATGTAGTAAGTAATAATTAAAATCAAACTAAAGTATAATATAATCGTCACATAACAAAAGTAAAAATAGCAATTGGTATAAAATTGCATCAATGACTTGAACTTGAATAAGTGGTTTCACATGAATCGGAATAAATTAAGAATAAAATTAGTGTGCAGAAATGGAATAGTCCAGATGGAGCTGTGCACATACCTTTCACCACAGCTTTTACATTAGATTATCTGCTAATTAGCTAGTATTAAGTATCTATATGAAGTTTGGCTGTATGAAATGTCTGTTTTCTCGAACAACCGCTTCTACTGAGTACTGATGTTGGTTTATTTCTTATACATAAAGGACTATAGCTTCAACTGTGTACTGCTTTTTGATTCACCGTAAGGTTTCTTGTTATTATTATTACTGTTTAACTATTGTTATCACGTTTGTCGGTTCCTCGTAAGGGAAACGTTGTTGTGTTGCATTTGTTAAATAACTGTAACTATTTCGGATTGATCACCCACAAGTGTAAACACGAGAGACAGAGAAAGGCAGAAACAAGGAAAATGCCACTTATATTTGAACACTATACAAATATTCTTTTAAAAAAATTCTCTTAAATTTCTTAATTTTTCTAAATTTAATTATCTAATCGTTACAGTTGAAAAGGTCTCAAATGACTGAAACCGGTACTGAAATGTTCTTTATAAAATTATTTTAGCATTTTCTATCTTGACTTGTTTTTTCATATATATATATATATATATATATACATATGTAAGGAGCACTCCGTCGGTTACGACGACGAGGGTGCCAGCTGATACGATCAACGGAACAGCCTGCTCATGAAATGGTTGAGCCCTCCACAGACACATGTACCCTTAACGTAGTTCTCAGCGTGACACAGAGTGTGACAAGGCCTTTGAAATACAGGTACAACTCAATTTTGCCAGCTGAGTGGACTGGAGCAACGTGAAATAAAGTGTCTTGCTCAAGGGCACAACGCGTCGCCGGGCATTGAACTCACGACCTTACAATCGCGAGCCGAATGCCCTAAATACTAAGTCACGCGCCTTCACGCGTGGTTTAGTGATATATATATATATATATGAGAACGCCATGTTGGATCGTTAGCCCCTACACGCAATTTTTTTCTCTCCTTGTTTCTCTCCTTGTTTCTTTTCTGTGTATCTTTCTGTCGAAGAGCGTAGGCTCGAAACGTAAAAGACTTGTTTTATTTCTATTCCTGAGCGCCATACTAATACATTGTTTGTTTGTACTCCACCTGCCTTCGTCTTTTGTTTATGTTCGTAAACCTTCCCGTTATTTTATATATATATATATATATATATATATATATATATATTATATATATATATATATATATATACATATATATTTACATGTATGTGTTGGTGTGTATGTATATATAATATGGGTAGCTAATTCACAATTTTACAGCTCAAAGGCAAAAATATATATGTCACTAAAGTGACAAAGATGCCAATCAACATCAGCATCGCTGACTCTTATTTCTTACAATACTGGTGGTGATTAGTGGCCTTTGTCACTTTAGTGACGTATGTATGTATGTATGTATACACACACACACACACATATATATATATATATATGTATATGTATGTATATGTATATATATTGCTAGATAGATACATACATATATAAATTCATACATACATGTATGTATACCTGTGTGTGTGTGTACGTGTGTGTCTGTCTGTTTGTCCTCTGTAGCAGCTTGACAACCAGTGTTAGTTGACGTCCCTCGTAACTTAGCGGTTCGGCAAAAGAGAACGATAGAATAAGAACCAGTCTCTCAAAACATAATTACTGGCGCTGATTCGTTCCACTAGAATTCTTCAAGGTGGTAAGGAGGTAAATTATTGTGTGTTGAATGTTATGCACAGGCCAAATATTTGAATCTGGTTAAAACATAGTTCTCTGTAATGTATTTAAGAAACAGTTTTTCCCCTCCTACTGTTAGTATTATTATCAATTGTGATGTACAGAGTAAAAGTTATGTTGTATTAAGTATTCACTATTGTTATTTATATTTTCCATTGTTTGTAGATAGACATTTCGGTATCATCAGATTTCATTATCAGTATAGGACACCAACTGGCAAAACTGCTAGACCTTCGGAGATAATCGTTCTGGTTCTCTAAATCTTCAATCTACCTTCCATTAGAGTCAAGTCATCTTTGACGTTCATCTTTGCAGCCTCGACAAATGAAATGCCAGTGTTGTAAAGAGACCGATTCTCCTCTCTATCTGTCTGTCTAGAAGGTATCGGTTGTGGTCTAACGTAGTGAAGGATGGGGGTCTATCATGTCCACAAATACCTGATGTACGGCTCCATCAAGGAATTCCAAGTTTAGAAGAAGGGAAAACATCTCATCAGTACAGCTGGTAGACAATGATATTTATATTATTTGCGAATTTAAGTGAGATTTGCGTTTTACAAGGATATGTTTCAACCATGGAAGCGCAGGAGGAAAAAATGAAACGAAAGAGAGTAGTAAACAGTGGTAACTTCATTCGCGAACTTGGATGCGTTCGCTAACATTAAAACATCATCCACTGGGAGAAATCATTGAAATTGGTGAGGCTTTGATTGTTAGGGATGGAACCAAAATTTATTGTAATGTATATTATTCTACGATGAGCTAGCAGACTCGTTAACACGCAGCGAAAATGCTTAGCGGCATTTCGTCCGTTTTCCGTTCTGAGTTAAAATTCCACTGAGTTCGACTTTACTTTTCATCCATTCGGGGTCGATGTAATCGATTTACCTGTATCCCAGAAATTAGTGGCAATGTGCCAAAATTTGAACAAGTTTATATTATTCTACCCTATGGCCAAATCGCATAGTTTTTCTAATTTTATCTTTTCAGTCTACGTTTGAGATATACATAACCTTGAAATGCTTTACTTTGACTTAAATTCTCCGGGAATAAATGAAAGAATAAGACATAACACTTAACTCTAACTAGAATTGAGCCCTCGTTTTGTGCTTTACGTTGATGACTAAATATGATAACGAGCGAAGAAATTCTTTGTATAGACAATACAATAGATGACAGGTAATGATGACAACATAATTAGAAATCATGTATTTATGTGCATAAATTTGATTACAAATAAAGAATCCCTAAGTCTGCCAGAAAAAAACAGTTAATTTTCCCCTCAATTAATTTCCCCCTAGTTACTGTCTTAAAATGGGCGAGCATGCTAGTTAAGAGTAAAGAAAAAAGAAACAGTATTGGTTATTACTAAAACTTCTTTGATGAAAGATCTGTTCGATCAGTCTCCGGGTGATTAACGACAAAAGTGATTTATTAGCTGCTTTAATTTATAATTATTGATTTCTAACTTCTGTGCAGGTTATATAAATTTGTTGGATGAAGGAGTGTTCATTCAACTGACCCTTTTACGGTTTTGGGTTTATCAATAATGGCTACTGGAATGATAAGATTTAGAGTCGACTGCGATCGACTTCTGCGGGGTTTGTGTTTAGAGTGAAACAGAACAGCTGATGCAAATCACTTGGAATATAATGAATTTGGTTTATCACTTTTATCAGTCACTGTCTCCTTACTCATTTAGTATTCATCACTCGTAACATATAAAGAGGAGGAAGTATCGGAAGGGAGTCTGAGAAAATATCTCAAGATATTTACGACCAGCTCTTTAAGTTCTTACATCGAATACTGTCGCAACCAACGTTGACTTTCAGCATTTAAAGATCGATAAAATAACTAACTGCCGATTTTATCAACAACGACGCCCTCACACCAACAAAAAAATTGGGACCATTTTATCTAGAGTTAGCGACAAGAATTTACAAAATATGCAAAGTAGCCTAATTTTCCGTGGATTATTTTTTGCATTGATAAGCATTTAGCCATTCATACTATTCTGTAAAATATAATGCTTATTCATTCACATTGTATTGAATTAATTATGCATTATCTTGTAGCTTTTAGATTTAAACGATGTGATTGTTTATTTTTCGTATGGCATTGTAAGATAGGTGCGCGTGGCCTAATCTGGTCGGTTTCAACATAAAACAGCTAGAGTATTTAGGCCATATATGGCCGGTTTAAATGCTCAAGGGTTAATATGTAAGTAAAGGCAGCGAGCTGATAGAAACATTGGTATGACGAATAAAATGCTTAGTGGCATTTCTTCCGGCTCTTTATGTTCTGAGTTAAAATCCAGCCGAGGTCGACTTTGCTTTTTATCCTTTGGGGTCGATAAAATAAAGTACCAATTAAGTACCGGAATGGGCGTACTCGACTTACCACCTCTTTTCACAATTGGTTATCTTCAACTCTGAAACGGACCGGCATTCTGTTCAAGGGGAAAGTTGTGATCTCGGTCATTTATGCACCAAGGAGACAAGTAAACGGACGTAGGAGTCCTAGGGATCGATAAAAAGGCTCTGGAAGAAGGGGAATTGCCCATTGATTTTACACACCCTCAACATATCATACTTCTAAATAGTTGATAGATGTAGGAATAATATGAAGGAAAAGAAATTTGCAGTAGCTTTATGTCTTGAGAAGGAAAGGTAGAGAATAGGGGTGATTATAAAGTGTAGGGGAGTGTGGACATAGAATGGATAAGGAGAAAATGAGAGACGTGTAGATCTACAGTGTTGAAATAGAAGTGGCTAACCATTACAGAGGTCCATAAACCGTAGTAGTAACCGTAGATGGAGATGGTAGTGTGATTGGTTGCCGTGTGTTGGTAAACGATTAGATATCAATCTGTCGAGCAGCGTTTCTTTGGAAGCGGTTCAAGTTTTATGTATGCACATTCACTGGATCGTCATAACACAAGACGAAGGAGCAGGGCTCTTTTCAGTATCATACTTGAAAATTACAATGGGAGGCTAGTCGGTTATAACAGCTCATTTATTTTATCGATCTCTGAAAGATGCAAGGCAAACACAGAAACAATAAGGTTTGATTTCAGAAATATAACGGGAAGCACCAAACACGTCAAAGTTTTCTCCATCTCTACCATTTGTTCTATTACAACAGAATTCTTGGGCAAAGTCAATTCGTAGTTTTTACTAGAGAACCATAATAAGAACTGGTGGTGCAGACATGAAATAGAAAAGTCAAAAAACTATGAGAGGAAAATGTAATTTTATTACAAAATTTAATACAAAGTTGAAGAGAATGATTACTGAAAGAGAAACCAACAGAAATAGTAACAGATATTTAGAATATGACTATAAAATTCATCATTTCTTTGTGCATTGAATATAATATTACTTTGACTGTCTATATTAACTAATGGTTCAAATAATATTATAAATATAAAGAGGAATATATATATATATATA
>NC_043000.1:39156777-39184277 GCF_006345805.1 Octopus sinensis
GCAATTTCAAGGAAGCGGGTAATTCGATTACATCTACCCCAGTATTCAACTAATACTTATTTCATCGACCCCAAAAGGATGAAAGGCAAAGTCAGCCTCAGCAGAATTTGAACTCAAAACGTAAATACGGACGAAACGCTACTAAGCATTTTGTCCGGTGTGTCAACCATTCTGCCAGCTCGTTGCACTTGCAAGTCTATAAATATTCGTTGACATCAGGCCAGTAATTTCGTGAGAGGGGGTAATTCGATTACATCGACCCGAGTGAATAGCTGGTACTTATTTTATTGACCCCGAAATGATAAAAGGTGAAGTCAGTAGAATTTGAACTCAGAGCGTAATGAAGGGCGAAATAACTCTAGGTTTTCTGACTGGCATGCTAATGATTCTGCCAGCTCGTCGCCATTACAAGTTTATGAATATTAGAAATATCTTGTACAATCGTCCCTATTTTTTCTTTTTTATCGACGTATCCCCTTCCCCGAAATTTCTGGCCTTGTGCCAAATTTGAAACCAATATTTATAGACTTGTAAAAGCGGTGAGCTGGCAGAATCGTTTCTATGCTGGGTAAAATGCTTAGCAGCAGTTAATCCGTCTTTACGTTCTGAGTTCAAATTTCACCCGTTATCCTTTCAGGGTCGATAAAATGAACCCGGGCAGTCGATGTATTCGACTTACTCCCTCTCACAAAATTACTGACTTTGTGCTTACATTTGAAACTAATACTTGAAGTCTTGTCTATATACATTTGCGAACATGATTTCTGCAGTAGTAAACTGCGATCTCACGGAGAATGCGCTTGAATCCATTAGGTTAATGAGCATACAGAGTAAAGATATGATTAGAAGCACTGTACAATCTTAGACTTTCTGTCAAGACAAGATGCCAAAGTCAGTGAGCATTCTAACTGTGTTTCTAATCGAAATAATACATTTATCTTCGTTTATCAAGTATGTGTGATGAAAAACAAATAAAACACCGCGTTGAATGAATCTGGGGTAAATAATTAGTGTTCTGCAAATCTTTTAAAATAGGCATCTTGTTGATGCGTGTTTGTATGTTACGAAATATGCAACCTCGAAGCAAGAGCGACAATCAGTGCTTTTTGAGTAACTGAGCGTCCTGCATGGTCGCTGAGGCGCACCATTGTTGTTCAAGCAGAGTCTTACTGCTCGCAGACCCGCCTTATCACAGATAAATCCGTGATAAGCGTAACATGGTTCCCAATTTAGCGTATCGTGTTATCTGGGATCAGTGATGAATGAGAAAAGATGTACGTTTGTAATGAAAAGATTACTTACATCATATTTTTTCGGTGCTATAACCCAATCATGGCCATCGATGTTGCGAAAGTCTACGACAAGTTTAGACTTTTTACAAATATTACGCCGAGCTGATTTCTTGCTTCGCTTCACCCTCGTCTTTTCTGGTTCTACGTAATTCTTATCGGATCGTATACTTCGTCTCACTTTGGCATACGACGTAACTTCCGGTGTCGTGATATCATTTTCATTGACTCCATCGTCATATTCATCGTCATACTCATCAACATAATCGTCTCCCACCTCCTCCTCCTCCTCTTCCTCCTCCTCCTCTTCCTCTTCCTCTTCATCGTCGTACTCATAGTTTGTGCTTCCTGACTGAGATTTTCTAGAAAGACTCGTTGAAGTGTTATTATCAGTGCCCTCGTTTTTTCTGACAAGCATTTCGTGGTGAAGAAACTCGTCTCTCTCTTGTTTATGAACGAGACGCTTATTAATCTGCTTGGAAAAAACTACCAACAAAGGTTCTTTCTTATTACGAGGTGTGGTGCTTATATCCATGTCGTCCCCCCACGTGTTATTGAATATACTCTCAATAGTCACTTGCAATATTTGAACGTAACCTTTTCCTATTTCCTCAATCCAACGTTTGACTGCCGGTGTAACATCAAAAGATTCCCAGCCACTATTTCTTCCATAGATATGCTTTTGAGACACAAGTTTTAAATGTGGAGAATCATCTTTTATGATTTCTTCGTAGAGAGATACAATACGGTTTTCACCCACATATCTGTTACGGTCTCTTTCTACGAGTTTGTATAAGCGTAGTTGGGCAAGGTTTATTTGCTCACCTTTAGGGAAATTACTAATGTTGAAGACTAAAGTATGGTTCCGAGTGACAGCTCCGGGTAATTCCGTTTTGGCTGTAGTATTGAACAATATATCTGAAATGAATTAAAAATGAAACGAAATCAATAACACTAGTACAAAATATTGAAACACACACACACACAAAATATTACCACACACATATGTTATATGTGTGTGGTGTATCTGCACATATATATATATACATAAACGCCATCTGTGTTCTCTTTATATGTGTGTGTATGCGTGTGTGTGTATGTGTGTGTGTGTGTGCGCGCGCCTGAATGCTTATGTATGCATATATATGAATTATTTTATTGAAAGGCGTTTAGAGCTTTTCTTGCGATGTTGCCCATTTTCGCTGAAGGCTGGGGACTGACTCTCCTCCAGTTGACTGGTCGTATTCGATGCATGCCTAGATGTAATGATTATTGCACATTATCTTGTCATTTATCTTCGACTTGTTCTTGTCATGGAATTATGGCCAGGCTAGGGCTGCCTTCAATGGTTTAGATAAAAGAAATCGACACTACTATTTTTTGTTGTTAAAACGGAAACATATTCTATCGGTTTTTTGTCGAACCGTTAAGTTATGGAGACGTCAACAAAGCAGCAACGGATGTCAAGTGGAGGCTTGGAGGAACACAAACATATACATACATACATACATACATACGTACGTACATACATACATACATACATACATACATACATACATACATACATACATACATACATACATACATACATACATACATACGGTGGAATGTCCCAGCGAAGACCTCAATAAAATGTAAGCACAACAGACCCTATATAATGATTTGGGATAGAGAAGAGAAACTGTGCACAGTTGTGGAAATTAGCTGCCCAGCGGATGTTAACTTGAAGCTGAAGCTCAGTGAAAAATAGAATACCTATACAGAACTATTGAGAAATCTGCAGGTACTCTATCCAGATTACAAGTTCACGTTTATACGTGTAATTATTGGGGCCTTTGGATGTGTAACACATTGCCTAAATACCAATCTTGAGAAATGTGGCTTCTCAAAACCAGAAAGGATAAAGCTAATTCGAAGACTACAGATCCAACCCATCACCAGAACAATAAAAATCTGTAAAACTTTGCAGAAGTTTATCATTTACATACAAGAGCATGTCTAGATATGCCACTATATGTATGTGAATACATACATAAAACAAAACATACAAATCTGCTCATATACATACACAAATACCCTGTTGTTGATGTTGAAATTCCAATGAAAGAGGCTTGAATCTAGAATAGAAATCAGATCTTACTCTACTGGCAAGAAATCTTGAAATAAACTGAACAATGACATACATAAATGCATGCATAAATACATATATACAAATACATACACACATACATACATGCATACATACAAAGAAACATACATACATACATCTCTTTCCAGATTACAAGTTCAGGTTTATACCTGTACTTATTGGGGCCCTGAGATATGTAACACACTACCTAAATACCAATCTTGAGAAATTAGGCTTCTCAAAATCAGAAAGGAGAAAGCTAATTTGATGACTTCAGATCCAATCCACCACTGGAACTGTAAAAATCTGTAAAACCCTCCAGAAGTTTATCATTTAAATATAAATGAGCATGTTTAGATATGCAACTATATCCATCAGAATACATACATAAAACATACAAATCTGCGCATACATATATACATACATACATACATACATACTTATATACATACATACATACATGCATGCATACATACATACATACATACATACATACATACATACATACATACATACATACATGCATGCATGCATACATACAACATACATACATACATGCATACATACATACATACATACATACATACATACATACATACATACATACATACATACATACATACATACATGCATACATACATGCATACTTACATACCCTGTTGTTGATGTTGAAATTCCAAAGAAGGAGACTTGGATCTTGGTTAGAAACCGACTCTTTTTCTATTGGCAAGAAATCTTGAAATAAATTGAACAACGACATACATACATACATACATACATACATACATACATACATACATACATACATACATACATACATACATACATACATGCATGCATACATACATACATACACATACATACATACATACATACATACATACATGCATGCATACATACATACATACATATACATACATACATACATACATACATACATACATACATACATACATACATACATACATACGTGCAAGCATACATATGTACACGCACTCACAAAGCTTTTGTAAATAATCCACAGGAATGGTTTACGTCTTTCGAACAAGTAATGCCTCATGTCGAATGATGAGCTGCGTTTCTTCTATGTTTAAGTAATTTTGAAGCGGATTAGTTACATCCCTATTCTCTACAATTCTGAGGAAATGAGTAATATCAAAATGAAGGGTTAATAGACACCTAGCGCCCTTCATCGCCTAAAATAGAATGACGCTGTTATATTACCTGGCGCAAAAAATGAATGGCTAGATAGGGTGTGAGAGGAAACAATTCGGTTGTTGTATTTAGCAGGCTGGGTGGCCTCATAATGGCTTCTTCGTTGGATTGCAATATATCCTTTTTAATTATTAATGATAATTGATTGTTATAATTCTGTATGAAAGGAAAGTCAGAGTTTATTGTCATGTAGGAAGGGAAGTTAATTCTTATATCGGAATATATCGTAGCTTTCATATATGAATATTTATAATTAATTAGCGTTATCGAAAATTACTTAATATACATCACTTTAAATTGATTTGCTGTTAACATGACAAAAACAAAACTTATTTAGAGTCAATCTATTTTAAGAAATTGAAGCAAATTGCAAACACTGAAACATAAACGAGCTCCATTGAAATCGGTCATGCAATGCTGAAGCTATTATCTATGAAGCAGAGGTCTTTCCACAATACAAAACATTTTGTGTAAACAAACCGATATGTGGTAAAATAAACCAAAGAAAGTGATTTTATTCATGACTTTTTCTTTATGAACATAAACACAATGAATGTAACTAAAATAGGTAATTATGTCCCGACACTGAATGAATGTGACAATATATTTTACGTAAAAAAAATCGTAGAAAGATGCCACCTATCAATAAATCAGTAATTAAAACTTATAACTATGGATATACGAAGGGGACTGAAACGTTCCTGGCTCAAAGTGTGTCGCGAAATGCGTGGTAGGAGGCCCAACCTTCCGATTTCTTTTACAGGGCTTAGAAAAAATATTGGACCGCTTCAATTAAGTGTGTGAATCTGAGAAGGGAATATGTTGAATAAAATTATAATTAACTGATCCTTTTGAAATTTCTTTTACCCAAAGCCCAGAAATTTTCAGCACCCCTGTTATGAACAACTGTGAAGCAAATCATATTCATGAACCGCCATAAATCTAGAAATCTTGTTTAAAAGTGGAAAATTACATGACTACAGATTGAGTGGATGATCATAAAGCTATATCCAAAGACCACTCACATACATTTTACGTTTTCTTCAATAACACCATTAGAAAGCCTCTTTCTATGTCTTCTAAGTGATGTCCTTCACGTCATTTGCTCTGTTAGACTTTGCTTCCAGCATAATATATAAGACACGCCCGAGTATCAAAACAAGATATTTATGACTTTACATTGTTTCCATTCGCATTAGGCGACTAAAATACTTGGGAAACTGCGAGTTCTACAGGGTCCCGGCGTTTATTTTAAATAGACCTTCCCTTTCACGATATAGGCTAAGATGCGATCAAATCAATAATGGACTTGTGGACCAAACTGTGAACTTAAATATTCAACACAAGGTTATTGTCCAGGATTGTATATATATATATATATATATATATTGAACACACAAATACATACATGCATACGTATATACATGTGTGTGTGTGTACATGTATCTGTATACGTACATTATTACACAGCTGTGTATATGCAGAAATAGCAGTGAAATCTCCATCACACCTTACCAAAAAGAAAAGCAAAAGCCATCAAATAATATATCTTTAGATAAACTATGCCTGAAAAGATTTGATCATTGATCCCTTTAAGCGGAGAGGACTACGACAATAACAAGAACGGCATCCAAATCGTCTGAAGTTATGGTTTCAATGACAATTTCGGAGTCGATCGAGGAGGAAATTGTTGTTATTATTATTGTTGTTTGTGTTATTATTGTAGTTTAGCTCGAGGCAAGCTCTGAATTACTCTATTTTACTCTTTTAATTGTTTCAGTCATTTGACTGTGGCCATGTTGGAGCACCGCCTTTAGTCAAGAAAATCAACCCCAGGACTTATTCTTTACAAGCCTAGTACTTATTCTATCGGTCTTTTTTGCCGAACAACTAAGTTACGGGGGACGTAAACACACCAACATCGGTTACCAAGCGATGTTAGGGGACAAACACAGACACACAAACATATAAACACACATATATATATATACATATTTTTGGAAAATATATATATATATATATATATATATATATATACATATATTATGTGAAATAGAAAGATGAATAATCTTGTTGCAGATTAATCAAAAGTTTAACCGATACCTTGGTAGCAAAAATCACAGCAGAAGACAGCACGGTTGGAGGTACAACCATATGGTGTTGCAACCGTGCGTTGGTGCGGATAATTGAATATTAATATTATTAGTGAATTGAAGAAATGGAGTTGAACGAAGATTGAACAGAAATCGTTTTATTTCATTCTACACGTGTTTCGAAAGGCACAATTTACCAAATTCCGATTGAATAATGAGACCATATTGTGTCTTTCTCTTCAGGAAGAAATAGGAAATCCGTTGAAAAAACAAAAACAGAACAGAGGCGGAGCAAAACAAATCGAACGAGGCTCCTAAGAGCCCATGGCCAAACTGTTTATCAGTGTATGTTGAAAACGGGTGGTGGGTGCGTTGAAGATTTTAACGGGTCAGGCAGCGGTCATTCCGGTGGGTGAGGGCACGGGGTGTGTAGATGTTCTTTGTGACCGAGAGTAAAGTTCTGACTATTTAAAGAATATTAGGTGTATTATGTGGGGCGAGACAAATCTACTTTACTCTCGGTCACAAAGAACATCTACACACCACGTGCACCCACCCACCGGAATGACCGCTGCCTGACCCGTTAAAATCTTCAACGCACCCACCACCCGTTTTCAACATACACTGATAAACAGTTTGGCCATGGGCTCTTAGGAGCCTCGTTCGATTTGTTTTGCTCCGCCTCTGTTCTGTTTTTGTTTTTTCCAACGGATTTCCTATTTCTTCCTGAAGAGAAAGACACAATATGGTCTCATTATTCAATCGGAATTTGGTAAATTGTGCCTTTCGAAACACGTGTAGAATGAAATAAAACGATTTCTGTTCAATCTTCGTTCAACTCCATTTCTTCAATTCACTAATAATATATATATATATATACATATTTTTGGGAAAAGAATTTTTTTCGAAAAAAATTTTATCCTACATTAGATATAAATTTAAGCGTTCACTTCCGGACTCTTTCACTCTGTGAGAGCATCAGTTCAAATCGCACGTGTCTCGAATGGGCTGGAGTATTTCTATTTTGGATATATTTGGTGTACTTAATTGTGCTCATGACTTAGTGTTTGCTTCTTCCATGGGTATGAGTAAGTATCTCATTTATTTCTTTTGCCACATGTATCACTGACGAAGGGAGGGCTGTTATAAGCTAACTATGAAATCGGTCCGATATGGTAATAATGGAATTTTTTAGAAATTTCTGTCGACCTTTTTTCGAGTAGCGTGCGTATTGTGAAAAAATTATATGGTTAATGGACAATATGTCCAATTTTTCGGCATATTTAGCATTAGACATTTTTTCGTTTGCCCTTATTTTTTAATTGTTTATAAATTTAACCTTTAAAGGTATTTTTTAATATGCTGGCCATTGATAAAATTTTTGGGGGAAAAGAATTTTTTTCGAAAAAATTTTATCCTACATTAGATATATATATATACATATATACGACGGGCTTCTTTCAGTTTCCGTCTACCAAATCCACTCAGAAGGCTTTGGTCAGCCCGAGGCTATAGTAGAAGACATTTTCCCAAGATGCCACACAGCGGGACTGAACCCGGAAACATGTGGTTGGTAAGCAAGCTACTTACCACACACCCAAATTAAATCTGCTTATTTAAACACATACAGAATTAAGTTGGAGGATATTTCAGTCCTGTCAATTGTACACTAAAATAGGCTCTCCGTAGGTTGCGAAGATGAGTGTTCCAGTTGATTCTATCAGCAAACAGACTGCTTGTGAAATTAATGTGCAAATGGTTGAGTACTCCACAAACACGCGTGCGCGTAACGTAGATCTCAGGGCGAGTAGTGCTACACAGAACGTGACAAGGCTGGACCTTTGAATTACTGGTACAATTCAGTTTTGCCAGCTGATTGAACTGGGGCAACGTTAAATAAAGTGCCTAGCTCAAGGACACAATGCGCCATCGGGAATCGAACTCACGACCTAGCGATTGTGAGAGGAACACCTTAATCGCTAAGCCAGTCACACGCCTTTGCTCTATTCTACCTTACTAGCAGACATATATTACACCGCATCATCCGATATGTCTCAGTTTTTTGAAAGCTGTATGATATGATTCAAGGAAGAATCAGCTATTGTTTCTAGCAGGTCGAGGGTTTACACAAAGGCTTTCTGCTCGTTAGTAGCCCTTTAGGGACGATTCCACTGACTATCATTCTCTCCATACAAAATTTGGCCTCATGCCTGCTCCAATGAATTCAATAATTACGCAGATGTAGTTCTGTGTTTTGTTCTTTTCATTGGAAAGTTTCATGCAAACATTTTGACTTGATAAAATACATGGAAACTGGTCTGGTGCCAAATGGTTGTTCTTGGTTTTGGACTCCATTCAAGTAAGTTATTAAAGGAAACATTCTGTTTCTATGATAAACACAAGAAACGCTAGCTTTCCTTGGAAACAGAATTATATATATATATATATATATATATATATATATATATATATATTATATATATATATATATACATATATTATATATATATATATATACATATATATATGTATGTATGTATGTATATGTATATATATATATACATACATACATACATATATACACACACACACGCATATATATATATATATATATTATATATATATATATATATATTATATATATATATATATATATATATACATATATTATATATATATATATATATATATACATATATATATATATATATATATAATATATATATATATATATATATATATACATATAACGGGAAGCTTTATGAAAATAAACAAAAGACGAAGGCAGGTGGAAAACAAACGAACAATTGTATTAGTATGGCGCTCAGGAAATATAAATAAAACAAGTCTTTAACGTTTCGAGCCTACGCTCTTCAACAGAAAGATACACAGAGAGAGAAAAACACAGAAAGAAGGAGAGAAAAAAAAATGCGTGCAGTAGCTAACGAATCAACATGGCGATCTGTATATATACATATATATATATATATATATATATATATATATATATATATATATATATATATATATATATATATTATATATATATATATATATATCGATCTCATTGATAAACACGGATATTGGAAACCAACAAAGAAACCTGTACGAGGTCACCCAGATTGCTAGATATAACAGTCGTATTATTATCTGTCATAATAAAGAGCTCATGAAGGATATATTGGTCGATGTTATTCTACATGAGTACTTCTCAACCGCGGTTCATATGACCCTAGGTGGGTCCGTAAGATTTTGTGCTTAAAATTTATCTGAAATAAAGTGGTTATACTCTTACAATACACAAAATATTTTAATAATTTTTTAATACAGTTCCTAATGATATTCAATTATAAATATGCATTACGGTTTTTTAAAGCATTAAATGGGTTTGACGATCCACCCGAGTATAAAATGAATGAAAGGGATTCATAGGAAAAATAACTGATCAAGACCGTTTTAAATGTATGAGAAACAAAAAAAAACTGGAAAACAATCGGCCGAATGTTTCTGCTTTTAATTCTAGCCAGGAATGACGAGAAAAATGGTAAGCATTTTGGATAGAAGTTCCCAGAAAGTCATCGAATTCCAACTAACGGGTGGCTTTGAAGTACGTATTTTTTGTGTTGAGCAATTTATCTTTTATCTTTTACTTGTTTCAGTCATTTGACTTGCGGCCACACTGGGGCACCATCTTGACGAATTCTTAGTCGAATGAATCAAACCCAATACTTATTCTTTTGGAAGCCTGGTACTAATTTTATCGATATGTTTTGCCGAACCGCTAATTTTACGGGAACATATGCACACCAACACTGGTTGTCAAGCAGTGAAAAGGAACAAATACAATAACACACACACACATGACGGGCTTGCTTCTGTTTCCGTCAAAAAAATCCATTCGGAAGGCTCTCGTTGACCTGAGGCTATAGCAGAAGAGACTTGCCCTAGGTACCACGCAGTGGGAACGAACCCAGAACCATGAAGTTGGGAAGCAAGCTTCTCACCACTACCGCGCCTAACCACGCTCATATTCAAGCAGCTTCTGTGTTTCATAGTTTATTTGAACAGTTAATCGCGGTGACAGCTCAGTAAATGCAATTTGTATTTAAAAGAGCGACCAAGTTTCCCTCCTTTTACATCTTATTCCCTTAACAAATGGAAGATGACATCACATGCAGTTCTAGGCACAATACGTGTAAAACGTACTCGAAATACGAGATAGTGAAAGCTGGGATGTCTTAAATGAAGGCTGTCATGGAGCTGAAAATCATGTCCTACTGCATTAGAATGGCATGAAACTCCCACAATCTTAGTTCTTCTAATTTGCCAAACGTTTTCTTCATTCCTTTGCCACATAATTTCGTAAACAAAATCTAGAACAAACGAAGAGTAATTTTGTCAGTCTTCTTTGGGTGTCTTTAACTGAACTGCATCAGTAAGCATTGTAGCGAGTAATGTATAAACAAAAATAGATTTCGTTTGGTGATAAGAGTGTTCGCCAGATATGAAATAATTCGCTTGCGAAGGAGGAACACGAAATCGAGAAGGCTACAAAGAACTGTGTGTAAATCCCTACGACAGAAAAGATCAAAGCGGTAACCTTCGGCCCATAGGTGACTATCATTTCTTTTCTATTCAAACCATACTATATTGATAGCATTGTCTACTTCGAGGTACACCGTAAAAAATCGAAACAATATTCAGATTAGACAGAAATGGAGTCAATATTGAAATATTAACACAAAGTTATGGAAGCTAAAGATTTGAACACACAACTGGGATTGATGAGGCAAAATCCTGCACAAAGAAGTCCAAAACTCATTCATGCACAACAGACTGAGCAAGTCGATTGCCTTTCATTTCTGCAGGGCATCCATTCGCAAGTGACGTTCATTTTGACTGATTCCAGACGTTGATCAAATGAAAGCTATGATATTTAGGTATTTTCGGTTGCCTTAACAACACAGTGAATTGATAACTTCAAATGGGAATTATGCACGGATCAGAGATCCAATTCCTTGACTGGTTAAATTCTACGTTATGTTAATAGTCATAATGAAATGATTGTGCACCCATGCACATACATATGAATATTGATATATGAATTTACGTGTGTATATATACGTGTGTGCGTGTGTGTGTGTGTGTGTGTGAAGGCTTGTGGTTTACTGTTTGGGGTACTGCACTCACGACTTCCAGACTAGAGGTTCAATTCACAGACTGGGCAGCGCATTGTATTCTTAAAAGCGACGCTTCATTTCATCATTTCACGTTGCTCCAGGCCACTCATCTATAAATGGGCCACCCTCTAACGGAAAAGTCTTCCGACCAGGGAAAATGTTGGCCTGCTCGCCTAACCACCAAAAATTACGTCATTCGAAAGCTAAAGCAAGGAGAGGTGCATTGTGATCAGCGATGTATAGCAACGTCTGATAGTTTGGTTGATAGTTTATACATACACACACACACGCGCACGCATATATATATATATATGTGTAAATGTGTGTGTAAATGTATATGTGTGTATGTATGTGTGTGTATATATGTATATATATATATATGTGTAAATGTGTGTGTAAATGTATATGTGTGTATGTATGTGTGTGTATATATGTATATATGTATATATATATATATATATATATATATATATATATATATATAATATATATATATATATATATATATATTATTAGTGAATTGAAGAAATGGAGTTGAACGAAGATTGAACAGAAATTGAACAAATAAAACGATTTCTGTTCAATCTTCGTTCAACTCCATTTCTTCAATTCACTAATAATATTAAAATTCAATTATCCGCACCAACGCACGGTTGCAACACCATATGGTTGTACCTCCAACCGTGCTGTCTTCTGCTGTGATTTTTGCTACCAAGGTATCGGTTAAACTTTTGATTAATTTGCAACAAGATTATTCATCTTTCTAGTTCACATAATATATATATATATATATATATGTGTACGCTTGTGTGTTTATGTATATGTAGGTATGTAGAGTTATGTGTGTATGTATGTATGTATATATACATATGTGTAAATAGGTATGTATGTGTATGTTTATATGTATGTATATGTCTGTATGCATGTATGTGTTTATGAACATAAGGAGGCGCGTGTGTGTGTGGATGTGTATGCATATGTATAAACATATGTATACATTTATGCATGTATGTACTTATGTGTATATATAGATGCGCGTGTGTGTGTGTGTATGTGTACGCATATATATATATATATGTGTGTATGTGTATATATGTATGAATGTATATGAGTATGTATATGTATATGTATATATATGTATATATATATGTATATGTATGTATGTGTATGTATGTGTATGTGTATATGTGTGTATATATATTTATTAGTGTATATGTATGGACTAGTCTTCTGTCGGTGTATTGAGGTATGTATGTGTATGCGTGTAGATATGAATCAGTAGGTACGTGTACGTATGTGAATATACGTGAATGTATGTAGATGTATGTATGTATGAATATAACACGTGCGTGTGTGTATGGGTATGAGTGTACGTGTGAGTGTGTGGGCGTGAGTGAGTGTTTGCGTTCGTATCAGTGAGTAGATAGATAAATGGACTCTTTAGACCATCCCTTGAGACCGGCTGACCCAGGTCAAGATAAAAATAAAGATATAAACAAAAGTAATAATAAAATTAAAATAAGGGAATAAAAATGTGTGTGTATGTGTGTGCATGTATATGCATGTGTATATGTGTGTATGTATATATATGTGCGAGTGTGTATACATATATGTATATATATGTATGTATATGTGTATTTGTGTGTATGTACATGGGTATGTGTATATATATGTATATGTATGTATATGTATGTGTATATGTATGTATATATATATATATATATATGTATATATGTGTATGTATGTATATATATAGATATATGTGAATATGTGGGTGTATATATATATATATATATATATATATATATGTAGATGCACAAGTGAGAGTCTCCTTACTTACCTAAAACTCTATTTTTCTATTTATTCTTTTATTCTTTTATTTATTCTTTTATCTACTTTACCACCGATTCCTTTGACCACTCCCCTAATTATGATAGTTTTGCGCCATGCCTACCCCCACCACCACCCATTTAAACCTGCCTAAATGTATAAATGCCAAACCAACTCTTGTCTACTAGCTTCCTGATGATTTCTTTTGAATGAAACAGTTCTAGTCCTGTAGAAGCTCCTTCTATATAATATATATATATATATATATATATATACTAGCAGTATTGCCCGGCTTACCTGTGGAAGCAAAAATTGTTACAACTCAGAAGTAACTGATCTCGCTGAACTCGTAGCAAGCTGCGTCATACGAAAGCAAAGCAGTGCAAATGATTTTTGCACGTGTGACTATTAATTGCACTGAGGAAAGACGATTAATCTGCGAGTGCAAAATCAATACTTTCTTACACAATGTACGTACGTGCGCTCGTGCGTTCTATGCACGCGAGAATGAACTTGGATGAAGTTCAATCAAAATTCAATTATTTTGGTTTTAAAATAAAGCATTTAATGCCCTCTATTTTTGCGCTTATGTGTTCCATTTCCTCAATAGGAAATACGTAGAAGTGTTTCATAAATTTTTGTTGATCAAATAATTGCATTGTTGAATTATTCTTTTAGATCAGTATTTCTCAACGGGGATTTCAGGGAGTCGCTGGCGATGTATCGTGATGATCAAAAATCCGGCCTGCTAAAATTTGGTTAAAGTGATTCAAACTGCAGACTCAACGCAAAATGGTCACATTTAATTCAAAGCGTTAAAAATGTTATGAAAACAATTGATATGTGTTCACAAAGTCCAAACGATTAATACGAAAACCCTCCTGGCTACAACCCCGAAAATTCATTTCTTTGTCGAATTTCTACAATGTTTACGGCGATACGTTTTTATATCTTGATTTTTTATTTTTCATGCAATTTACGCATGCTTGCACGCGTGATGAACACAGTTCACGTCAAACAGCTGACTGGGTAAAGTTCACTATTCAATGCATGGGATAAGGCCTAAACAAACACATTATCGATTTTTGCACTCGCGAGATGAATTTCGGAACAGAAATAACGCAGTTCAATTTTCATTCGCCTAAACTTTAAGTGGCCCATTTTTGGTGGTTCTACGATTTGTTGGCTCGGAGATGTGCCGGGAAGTTAAACACACAGACACACACACAGATACACACACAGACACACAAGTTGTGTTTTATATATATATATATAATATTGTGTTAAGTGACAAGTTTTGCGATATTTTGGTAACTTATTTGCGTTGTTCGTCAATTGACAAGAAAAACAGTCTAGTATTCAAACTAGAGGCCATCGTCTTGCACCGAAGCCACCTTTCTGCAAATTCTTTGATTCCACGCTGATACCAGTTCTTCTTCGAGGCGTAGAACTCCTTTACTGGAGATTCCATCTTTTCTTGGTTGATGAAGCGTCACGAGCGCAGGAAGTGAGCCATGGATCGGAACAAATAATAATCCGAGGGAGATATTTCTCCACAGTCTTAACATGTATAAGCAATGGTTAAGAAGGGGCCAGATTCCGGAGCCTGTCTAGTGGAACTATGAGGGGATAATTCATTAAAAGTTCGTTTCGGGCGGTCAAACAAATCATCGATGCTAACCTGTAATCCGAACAGCTGGAGCGGATGTGTACCAGTGTACAGCAAAGATTCCTGGTATTGGTCATCAGAAAGCGAGCTCGTTTGCAACAAGACAACTGAGGACCTATTTCTGCTCGAACGATCCAGAATAAACTCCAGGAATTTGAGGGAACTGAACTGATGTTGTCACACCCAGCGTATATTCCGGAGCTTGCTTTCTCGGGTCATTACTTGTTCCGATAAATGGCTCACTTCCTGCAATCGCGACGCTTCATCAACCAAGAAGAGATGGAAACTTAACTGAAGAAATACTTCGCCTCGAAAGACAAAAACTGGTATTAGTGAGGGATCAAAGAACTGGCACAGAAGTGGCTTCAGACGGTACAACACGCTGGCCTCCACTTTGAATGTTAGGTTGTTCATGTAACCTGACGAATAAAGCAAATAAATTACAAAAATATTCTTTTCTACTCTAGGCACAAGGCTCGAAATTTTCTTTTGGTGAGAAGACGACCTCGGCGGAATTTGAACTCAGAATGTAAAGACAGACGAAATACCTATTTCTTTACTACCCACAAGGGGCTAAACACAAAGAGGACAAACAAGGACAGACAAACGGATTAAGTCGATTACATCGACCCCAGTGCGTAACTGGTACTTATTTAATCGACCCCGAAAGGATGAAAGGCAAAGTCAACCTCGGCGGAATTTGAACACAGAACGTAAAGACAGTCGAAATACAGCCAAGCATTTTGCCCGGCGTGCTAACGTTTCTGCCAGCTCTCCGCCTTAAGCTACAAACATACTCTTTTTTACTCTAGGCACAAGGCCCGAAATTTTGGGGAAGGGAGCCAGTCGATTAGATCGACACCAGTACACCATAATTTGAACTCAGAACATAAAGATAGACGAAATACCTATTTCTTTACTACCCACACTGGGCTAAACACAGAGAGGACAAATAAAGAGAGACAAACGGATTAAGTCGATTATATCGACACCAGTGCGTAACTGATACTTAATTTATCGACCCTGAAAGGGTTAAAGGCAAATTTGACCTCGGCGGAATTTGAACTCAGAACGTAACGGTAGACAAAATAACGGTAAGCATTTCGCCCGGCGTGCTTCTGCCAGCTCGCCGCCTTAAGTTACCAAAATATTGCAAAACATTTGAATCAACACAATATAATGTTGCATATTCATTGGAGAATATTTTTAATGTTATTCTAAATATTAAAGAATTCTTGTTGGTTTCACTTGTATTCTTTATTAAATTGAGATGCGTCTTGGTTGAAATGATTCATAGTTTAGTTTTCCAGTGAATAAGTATGAGTTGGGCTGGAGTGAATAAAGTGAAGACATTCGACCTTTTAATGGGAAGATCAGGCCCAATGTCAAGATGAATGCTGATTATGTATCATCCAATGTGAATTATATTATCATTTCATGCAGAATTTGTGTGAGTCTGTGTGATACAATATTTTCCTACCGAAGAAAGGGCTATGCTCATGAGAAAATTTTCTGGCAACAACCACAATTTCCAAAACAACGCAATTTCGTCAACCTGTCTGACATTATTTCTGATTATCCAATCACAAATTAATAGTTATGGTTGTGAACCAGTAGGTGATGAGACGATGTTAATCATCCAATGAAAGACTGGGATACCCTGGGCAAACTTTCGACAAAAGAAATACGACAAAATAAAATCGCTTCCTTTGCCACCGAGCTTTGTTACATTTACTTTCTTTTAAAATTTCTTTAACAATTCTCTCTTCCGTTGGTTTTAGAATTATATTCCGCTTGCTGGGTGGGGGGGGATTAGCAAATAATGCGTCAGACTGTATTTCTGAATGCATTTAGTATTGAATCTCACTGATTCAAGTTCGAGTTTAACGTAGTTAATATTTGCTTTACGAAACACAATGATACTGTCAATAAAGATATTAAGCCTAAAGTCAAATTATTAAGTTTTTTTCCATCTCCTAACGAATCAAAGTATAGAGTGAGTTACTTAAAATAAATTTCATAATTAGCATCTACGAAAAGAAAGAATGACAATTTACGTTCTGAGTTCAAGTTCCGCCGAAGTCGACTTTGCTTTTCATCCTTTTCATCGATAAATTAAGTACCAGTTGTGTACTGTTGTCGATCTAATCGACTGGCTCCCTCCCCAAAAATTTCGGGCCTTGTGCCTAGAGTAAAAAGGAGTATGTTTGTAGCTTAAGGCGGAGAGATGGCAGAAACGTTAGCACGCCGGGCAAAATGCTTGGCTGTATTTCGACTGTCTTTACGTTCTGTGTTCAAATTCCGCCGAGGTCGACTTTGCCTTTCATCCTTTCGGGGTCGATTAAATAAGTACCAGTTACGCACTGGGGTCGATATAATCGACTTAATCGCTGGGCAAAATGCGTAGCCGTATTTCGTATGCCGTTACGTTCTGAGTTCAAATTCCGCCAATTATATCGCACTGGGGTCGATATAATCGACTTTGTGGTTACCCCTTTGTGGGTAGTAAAGAAATAGGTATTTCGTCAGCCGCTACGTTCCGAGTTCAGATTCCGCCGAGGTAGACTTCACCTTTCATCCTTTCGGGGGTCGATATCTTAGGTACCAGTTGCGTACTGGGGTCGACCTAATCAACTGGCCTCCCCCCGCCCAAAGTTCGGGCCTTGTGACTAGAGTAGAAAATAGTATTTATTACACTGCAGCACATATTTTCCAGTATTCCCAGCTCTCATGCATACCACAGAAATATAACACCTACGTGAGTGCTTGTAGGGGATGGGGCTTAGATTTTAACCCTACACACACATGCACGCGCATACACACACACACTCACGGTAACACAGATATACAACCACATACACAGAGGCATGCACACAACCACACACACACACACATCCACATACACACATGCACACACACAACCACACATACACAACCACACACATAAACAAACATCCGCACACATACATACACCCATACACACTCACACACGCACAAATGCTTAAACATGTATATTATACACGTGGATATGCATACATAGTGGACACCTCTGCTGTAGACGACAAATGAAAGTTTCGCAAATTCTTGTCGAACAACCTGCACAAAGGATTTATTTGTAGGGATTAAATGCATGTGCCGTACTTTAGCTCACCCCCGCCTCCATCAAGTCCACGTCGCCTGAACAGGTGTACTACACGGTGTGCTACACGTAAGATGCGGAAGTGATCGCAGGAACGTGGAATTAAATGTTTTACTGAAGAACACCACGCATCAGCCAGTCTGCGAATCGAAACCACGCTCTTGCGATCGTGTGTGCAGCACTCTAACCACTAAGCTACGCACCTTCACACACACTCATATATCCATAAGTACACACACACACACACACACACCTATTAAGAAAAAGCGTTGATCTTTTCCTCTATTTTATCAACTTCCTTACTTAATAACTTCAATAGATACAGTCGTTGTATAGCAGTGGTGGAGGTGGTAACAGTAGTAGTAGTAGTAGTAGTAGTAGTAATGATGATGATGATGATAATAATAATAATAATAATAATGTTAACATTAGTATGATTATCATCATCATTATTATTATTATTATAATTATTATTATTATTATAATAATAATAATAATAATAATAATAATAATAATAATAATAATAATAATAATAATAATGGTTTCAAAACAACTATATTAAAAGCCGTATTTGTTTTTTACACTTGAAACTAAACCACTTAAGGATATTTATTAATGCGGTATCCTTAGTAATTGCGCCATTCATTATATTTACTCTTTATTTACTTCAACAATTAATTGTATCCTGGTTTAGGGCGACAAAGTAGCAGAATCGTTAGCGCGTTGGAATAAAAATTTAAGCGGTATTTACGTTTTAAGTTCAAATACCACGTGATCTATTTCCCCTTTTTCATCTTTTAGCGGTCGATACAATAACCTCTGCAGCCATTTTTAATCGATTAGTCCCCATTCTACTCCAAATGTTAGGTCTTGTGCCTATACTAGAAAAATTTGTATTCTGGTTTATTTACATTCAATGAAGGTGTGTGGCCTACTGGTAAGAGCATTGCACACACGAATCACAAGATCTTGCTTTCGATTCCTGGACAGGATGCTGCGCTGTAGTCTTGAGAGAAACACATCGTTTCATCGTTCCACATTGCTCTGGTCCACATAGCTGTAAATAAGCAACTCTGAAACGAACCGGCGTCTCGTTGAGGGAGAATGTTATGTGGATCTATGACTCCTTGTACTTGAGACATTAATCTAGACTAACTATTAACTTTCATTATTATATGTATATATAATGCGGCGAGCTGGCAGAATCGTTAGCACACTGGACGAAATGCTTGGCGATATTTCACTCGTCACGACGTTCAAATTCCGCCGAAGTCTACTTCGGGATTCGATAAATTAAGTACCAGTCTCACATAGAGGACGTGAAACAATCCAGAAACCTAGGTCTGTGAGTATCACGTAGGGCTAGAGATAGGAGCGCTGACCTCCCTTTCTTATGCTACACGGACACAAACTGTGTGTCGATAGCCAGCTAGGAAAGATTTTTCCTGGAGTTAAACAACAGCAACATCGTCCTTGTATTGGACTTCCACATTCTGTTGGCAAATAAACTTTGACAGTAAAGTTTTCTTCGTTTTAATTTAGGCTATAAATAGAGAAGTATCGAGGAAAATGGAAATAATTGCTGTAAAGCGATGCATTTCGAATTCCAATCAGTAAAAAAAGTATTTGTTTTTAGATTGATCACACGGCAGCAGTTTTAAGGAGTGGGGTCAGTCTATGGCAACGATTCCAGCGTTTGACTGGTCTTTTATCTTATCACCTTCGAAGGTAAAGCTGACTCCAACAAAATCTGAACCCAGAACGTAATGGGTCAATGGAAATCTCAACTATTTAATGATTCTGTCAGCCCCCTGTCTTAGAAATGACGTTTTCTGATTTCGGTCCAAGGCCAACAATTTTTGGTTGAGGGAGTTAATTGATTAAATATACCTCAATGCCTGACTGGTATTTTACTCTAACGACCTCAAAGGAAGTCTAAAGCTATGTTGGCCATAGAAGAATTTCAACATAGAACGTAAAATGTCAGAAGAAATTCTGAAAATTCCGATGCTTTAATGATTCTACCAGTATACCTGCTTAATTCTGCTATGAATAATGGTTTTAAATTTAGGCATAGGGCAAGCAGTTTCTGAAGAGAGTAGGAAGTCAGTTAAATCGACCCCAGTACTTGACTGGTACTTATTTGATCGTCACCAAAAGGAAGAAAAGAAACGGTGGCCTCGGAGGAATTTGAACTTAATACGTTAGCACTCCGGACGATATACCACTCAGCACTTTGTCCTGTGTGCTTGTAATTCTCCAACTCACCGCCTTAATTTCACTGTAAATAACTCCTAAAATATCGGGTAAATATGCAGCTATATATACGCCGAACAAAATACTTAGCAGCATTTCGTGCGTCTTCATGTTCTGAGTTCAAATTCTGTAGACAAAATATAAACCCGTTGAGCACGGGGGGCAATTCAATCAACTTACCCCTCCATTGAAACTACTGGCCTCGTGCCAGAATTTGAAACCTATATAACTCCGTTATGTAATATAAACTTTCTTACTTTATATAGCATTGTGAGATTTGAAAGAGATATATCTACTATTTATAACAAGTCAAGGAACAATGTGAAGGCTCTATTGCCAGTAGAGTTTATCTGGTGGATCAGTGATTAATAATTTATGAGTAGTCGACGTCTACTGATTCACATTCCTAATCTGTCATAGAATGTCTTAAAGATTACACCTTACTATTTCTGAACAACGTGACTCATATCTTTCGTAAAACGGACAACCGTGTTTCTGATTATAACTCAGATCACATACCAAGCACAAAAGTAAGGAACATCTAGGTGAGTGTTTGACTTGCTAGAAAGGGCAGTCAAATCTCTCTCAAAATAGAGGCCCATATCTTTTGATAAAAAATAACATTGAATACTGTAGTATTAAATAACAATAGAAATGGAGTGAACATTGCTGGGTTGAAACTCACTTTGCAATTAAGTGGTTTCGGGTTCCGTTCCACTACACGGCGTCACCTTGTGCACGTATCTTCTAATGAGTTTGTTAGACGGAAACTATACCTGTTTGGAAGCACATTTGGTTATATATATATATATATATATATACTTTTAGTCTTTTACTTGTTTCAGTCATTTGACTGCAGGCATACAGGTACACTGCTTTTAGTCAAACAATTGTACCCCAGGACTTTGAACTCCTAGTATTTATTCTATCGTTTAATTTTGCCGAACCGCTACGTTACAGGGACGTAAACACACCAACATCGGTTGTGAAGCGATGGCGGGAGGACAAACAAAGACACAGAGACAAATATATATGCGTGTTTGTGCGTGTGTTTGTGTGTGTGTAGGTTAGTATATTCGTATGCATGTGCATGCACATACGTCGAACCTCTCCGTTAACCAATCTTTTCCTTCTCGACCCCTGCATATGTTTCCTTATTATTATCATTATTATTACCGCTTATACTATGACTGTTGCATTCTTTATACACACCTATCTTTCCTTCTGAAAGATAAGGTAAGTCTCTCTGCCTGCTTGGACTTGTCATACGAAATGGTTACACAGCGCGGAAACTTCAGGGTAACAGGTCACTACATGTGTGTATTGAGTATCTCTTTACCTGGTTGTTACTTAACAATGGACATACACACACACACATACTCAAATTCGTGTGAGCGTTTATGTCCTTATCCATCTATCTATTCACACACATGTATATATATGTGTATATATATATATATATATATATATATATATAATATATATATATATAATATATATATATATATATATATATATATATATATACATACATACATATTATGGATGTTTCTCGAGAAGAGGAAAAGGGAAAGAGAGAGAGTGACAGAGAGTAAAAGAGAGAAAACGGGAGAAAATATTGATAGTTTCAGTTTTAATTAAGTTGCTGTTATTCGAAAGAGCAATTACGGTCAAGAGTTTTAATTAAACGAGAAGAAAGCAAAATAAAAATATAATAACGTAATTGACCGAATACTTTCTCGCAGCCAAAAAGTAAAATTTTAATTAAATGCACAATAGTGCTATATTGTAACGAAAATTGTAGTTTAATAAACAAAGAAAAGACTTTAGATATCTCATCAATGTGTCTTCTCAACACCTTCCTAATGTCTAGGATTAAATGATAATTTCAAGAAGCATTAAAAAGGATTTTCGACTACACACAAATATGAGATTACAATCGATTAATTTCACTCGAGTATATTAGTAACAATTAGTTCATCAATATGAGATGAATGGAAAGCAAAATTAATATTTAAAAAAATTTAAGTTCAGCATTTAGCAAGACAAAAGTTATCATTTAACGACATCTTGTTGGACGCCGTGTTTTTTCTTGTTGCTCAGGCGTTCAATTAATCAAAACAAAGATTCATGTTTATAGACGCTGTTTGTACTAAGCAGCTTACTTCCTAACCACTTGGCTAACAGTTTTTCTAATATACTCCCCGGCCGGCCAGGCTCTTGACAGTGAATTTGGTAGACGGTAACTGAAAGAAGCCCGTAATATATATGTAACTCTGTGTGTGTTTGTGTGTGTGTGTGTGTGTGTGTGATCATTTGTGTTTGTGTTTGTGTCTGTAATACCCGCGCTTGACAACCGCTGTTGGTTTGTTTAGATTCCCGCAAATCGCGGCTCTGCAAAGGAGTTCGATACAGTAAATACTATCCTGGGGTTGATTTGCCCGACTAAAATCCTTCAAAGCTGTGTCAAACTACGATGGCAGTTTAACGACTGAATTAAGACAGGAATTAATGATGACAAATTTTTCTGGTTCATATATTTTTGTGTCAGGATCAGCTAAGCATAACATGGAATAAAAGAAAGGTCTGGGCAATGCAGTTAGTGAGGAAGCGGGAAAGAGGTTGGATGTAACAAGATTCGTGGGAGGTGAAAAGTCGTATGATCTTTTACAGAGATACGCAAGTGTTCAAATGTAATAGAGAGAAAGTGTTCGTCTATTAGAGGCTGCGATGATGGACTCAAAGTTGTGGGGGGAGGATTAGGATAGCATTAAAGTAGATCTTTTAACGATAGAGTAATATTTATGTTGACGAGGGAAGTCTGAGTCTAGCATATTAAAAAGGATTTAGCTAAGGTCTTAATGTTTAGTGAGAAACGAGGTGTATACCATAGACCAGAACGTCCACCGCTTTGTTTTGGTATTTTAGGGGTAGTGTAATCTATATTTTTAGAAATTAGAAGTGGGTAATATGGCCTGTTATAGTTAGAAGTTAGAGGTGGATAATATGGCGAGCTGGCAGAATCGTTAGCACGCCAGGTTAACGTTCTGAGTTCAAATTCCACCGAGGTCGACTTTGTGTTTCATCCTTTCGGGGTTGATTAAATAAGTACCAGTTACGCACAGGGGTCGATGTAATCGACTTAGTCCCTTCGTCTGTTCTTGTTTCTCTCTCTATGTTTATCCCCTTGTGGGCAATAAAGATTTAAATATGGCCTATTTAAAAAGCTGTTTTAGCTTTTGACCTAGTGTTATATGTGTTCGTGTGGTATCTAAGTTGTCTTAGCCTGTGTTCTCCCGGGGTTCTCGTATAGTGTATGTGAGGTCTGTTGTGATACTGATGGTTAGCATGTCGTTGTGATATGATTTTAGATATATCTTGCTTGAGCCTAGTATTGAGATGTATTTCATGTGTTGGGAAAAGCCGCTAGCAGCAAGCACTTGGTTGTAATATGAGGCGTGGTTATTGAATATTTCCTCAGTAGATTAGAGGTTAGATATACGAATCGAGATGCCCTTAACTCTATTATCAAGGTGGATTTGTAGTGAGTGGAATTAATGTTTAAGTACTTAAGGTATTGGTTAGGTTTGTGATATGGGGATATTGGGAGATTTCTAAGTTAAAATTTACGCCTAAAAATTAGCTGTTTTATGGGAATTTTGAAAATTTGGGTAAATCTTTCCTAACACGTTCTAAAGAGGATTTATTAACGCCTTTGGTGACTAGCAAAGCTTCATCTCTGTACAGGCCTCCCTTAATGTTTGGAAAATGTATTCGGAGATGATGGAGTATGTATAGTTCAACGAGGTCAGTGACTTGAGCGGAGTCGGATGATCGCATAGTAATGTCAAATAATTTGCTTTGGTTACTGTTATTGTTACAGAGGTTGGCCCAGCACCAAAGTTTGTTCTTGAAAGAAATATATATATATATACATACATACATAATACATACATACATACATACATACATACATACATACATATGTCTGCAAAGGGAAGACAACTAAGAGGATGGCTACTGAGGTCCTTCAAGACAAGAGACCAAGAAACTGTGTTGACCATGTGGGTAACATTTTTTCATAGCTACCTAGACTACTGCTCCCAGTTATATTCACCACATAGTACCAAACTAACAGCGAAGCTTGAAACAGTCAAACGCCACTACACTAAAAAGATTGAAACTGTGAAGCGGATGAGCTACAGGGATAGGCTGAGAAAACTGCAACTTGAGTCCCTGGAGTGAAGGTGCAACAGATATATAATAATCTACATATGGAAAACTCTAAATGCGCTAGTACCGAATTTCAACATTGAGTGTTATACAAATGCTAGGACTGGCCGGTATTGTATTGTGCCAAAGGTAACATCCACTCAATCTAAATTCAGGTCCAGGTACTGAAATAGTCTAGGATTCAAAGGCTCGCATCTCTTTAATGTTCTACCGCAACAATTAAGAAATCTGCATAAAGTGGAAGTAGAAATCTTCAGAAAGGAACTATACATTCTCCTCTCCACAATCCCGGATGAACAAACAGCCTGACGTGCGGTACAGACGAGGGAAGCTGAATCAAACTCGCTTATACAATAAATAGGAAAACAACCGGAACAAAGGCACACACAGGAGTGGTGATGTGAAGCACCCCAGAATGAGAAAATCAGAAAGTGGTGCTCAAGCATGACAGCAGCCACATGGCTGAAACGAGTAAAAGAGTATTACCTTCGAAACGCAGAGTAGATGAAACAGGGACAACTGATGAAGGGGAATATCTTTTAAGTTGCATGTCTCGTTTTTCTGCTTGTTTTTTCGTTCGAATAAAGTTCGTTTTTTATGTTTTTGTTTTTATGTTTTCGGTTTTCATTGTGTTCAAGCCTTTTTTTTGTTTGATGTCCTATACTCATATATGCATGTATATATACGTCTATATGTAGCTATGTACATGTATGTATATATGCATATATTTATATATTATTTATATTATATACATATATATATATATATATATAATATATATAATATATATATATATATATATATATAATATATATATATATATATATATATATATATATATATATATATATATATATATATATTATATTATATTATATATATACATTTCCATGTTGGAAAATAATACTTACTATGAGAAATTAATACAATACAACCCACAAAAAACACTGAAAATACAGTCCTAGTCTATTCTACGGATTGCCCAAAATACATAAAAATCCACACATTTGTGAAGCCTGCAAAGTCTATACAAGCCTATGCATTAATGTCCCTCCCCCTACTGACCTCAAACTGAGACCCATCATAGCTGGCCCTTCTCGTGAAACTCACCCTTTGAGCAACTTCCTCGACATATTACTCAAACCTTTTTAAAATATGTGAAAAGCTTTATCAGGGATGACCTAGACATGCTGAACCACCCCGCGAAGACAGTAAAGGAAGGAACCCTGCTGGTATCCATGTGGTGAATCTGTACACCAATATCCCACAGGACTATGGTATAGAAGCAATCACATTCTGGCTAGAAAAATACCCAGAAGAGATCCCAGGACGCATTAACCCCAGTTTTATAATTGAAGCACTCAAATTCATCTTGCTGAACAATTATTTCATGATCGATACAACTTACTATCGACAAAAATGTGGAATTGCAGTGGGAACCAGAGCTGCTCCAGTGATTGCAAACCTTGTAATGGGTTACCTAGAACTCAAGTTATACCGATTATCACGAGAAAAATATGGCGCCACTTTTAATTGCTATTTAAAGGAGAACTGCAAGAGATATTTGGATGATTGCTTCATACTTTGGAAAGACAGCATGGATAAACTCCTTGATTTCAAATTAATACTTAACAACATACATAGCAATATACAATTCACTATGGAATACAACAGTAAACAACTCCCTTTTCTAGATATCTTAATTAAAATAGTTAACAAGCACATAGAAACAGACATCTTTTATAAACCCACAGATTCTAAACAATACCTATTATTTAACTCTTGCCACCCCAAACACATAAAAATTAATATACCATTTAATCTAGCGAACAGAACCTGCACCATAGTTTCGGATACATATACACGTAAACAAAGACTCCTTGAACTTAGATCAACATTACCCAATCTCATTAATAAATGAAGGCATTAAAAGAGCTAAGGAAATATATATACAAATATTAAGGCAAGCCAGCCGAAATACAAAACCAGACTTAAAAATACTCCCGTACATTTCCACACATAACCCTAGAAACAACGCAGCCTTCAACATTATCACCCAAAATCTTCATCCTCACAGCAGACAAAACAATGAATGAAATTTGAAGCTCATACAAAATTATAAAAGGCAAAAAGTAACCGAAATCACTGAAAAAAATATTAACCAGCGCAAGACTATATCCACTAACAACAGAGCCAAAAGTGAAAAACTGTGGTCGTCGTAACTGTGGAACATGCCCCCACCTTTTGGAGGGTTCAGAATTTCACTTCAAACAAGGATAAATATTTAAGATCAAATCAAATTTCACCTGCGCTTCGGAAAATCTAATCTATATCATGACTTGCTTAGGAACTGGTAACCACTTTATTGGATAAACAGGAATTTCACTCCGTCGAAGAACCACCATTCACAAAGAGCAAATCCGCCAACCACAATACAGACAGTTACAGATTAGTGAATACATAGAAAG